>NC_088980.1:116754679-116887179 GCF_963932015.1 Anas acuta | reverse complement strand
TCGTGAACTGTTTTATTCACATTTCTCACTAATCTCTAGCACCAGCCTGTGCTGCCCACCTCATGGATATGCTTTGGAAGGCTGTAGTTTGCTGCTACTCAAGTATGTGAAGTCTTCAAGATAACCGCATCAACTGAAATAGCTAACGTAGCAAGCCAAGCTAATTAAAACACAGAGAATTAGAATATAGCTACATGAGTAAAAAATACTCAGGAAAAAACACAGAGCTGCCCACTAATACAGCTAAAAGAGCACCAGAGTCTTGCTACTTAATTGCGCAGGCTACTGGCAAGCAGGCTTTAGCTACAACAGATGACTCCCCTTTAGCATCCAAGTCCTACGCAGACTATTCTAAATCAGACTTTATTCATTATGATGAGTTACTAAGAATTACCTCAGAATCTACAGTTAGTGTTAAACAATATTTGTTTAAAACAGATTTGAGGGAAATCTTGTTAAAAATTCTGAATGGTATTGGAATTTTGAGCGTACGAGCTTGCCATTCTAAACCATTTGATTAAATTTAACCATAGGAAATTCTTCCAAGACCTAATGAAGCAGCAATTACATCTAAAGAGGGAGCCAAGCCAAGAATTCTACCATTCCAATAGCTCTCTTTTGAACATCATGCTACAATATCTAATCTGCTCGGTTTTGAGTTTATACATATTATAAATCTCTGAGCTTTTGGATTTGTATAAAATAAACCATACAGTTCAAGGTTTCACTTATTCTTTTTTTTTTTTTTTTTTGATATGAGTAACTTAGTATTTCTCTGTTGTTTAAAAAATTGAGATAGTTTTAGGATTTCAAATATTCATAGAAAAAGCCCTGTGTTTGAAATACAATCCAGAAGAAATTAAAAATTATGCTAGTATTTTCTGGGTCTAGTTGAAAAGCAGATGCTGCCTCCACGCTCATTCCCCATCTTTCACAGTACTTTAACATGAATTTTGACAAATAGATAAAAACAATGGAAAAAAAGGGAAAAAAAAAGTGAAAGAAGGACAAAATAAATCTTTAATTTCTTAATACAAATGTTGGACCTAATCCTTATTTCATTTGCTTTGTCATCAGCATTTACTTTGTAGCTCACTGAAGACAGCATAGCTGTGTTGGTGTAGGCGGGATAAGAATCAATCCCATCACTTTCCCTTTTGATTAAAAGGAGGAACCGTTAAAACTGGATAATGGTTTCATTTGTAATACCCTCAGCAAACGCAGATTGTTTGGTCTTTTCAGCAATGTTATTACGCTGCACAAAGATGACCCTTTTTGTGATTTAAGATGTAGCTAGAGGAATCCAAGTACAGCCAAATCGATGGAGGCAATCTTGCTCTATTTCCAGATTTCCAGCATTTCTTCATTATATGTAATAGAACATTTTAGCATAATAATTCAGAGGTCCGGAGATACAGAAGGCAGAGAAATAATGTTGAAAAGTAATTCTTCACATTTGGCTTTCACTACATCAAGTGCAAACGGTGAACTTAAACATGAAAATACAATTTGCTCCTTCTAAAGTCTACATCCTTATCTCTGGCAAAGAACACACATTCATTTCCAGTGCCTCGAGGTAAAGACTAAGGCATCTATCACAAGCACAGTGAATATCTGAAGGATTTGGAAGCAATCTTTTCATAATGTTTATTTGGAAGGGAAGCAGGGTTATGAGTTACTCAAAATTCATAGAGATTATTAAGTTTACATCCACACAGCAGATATGGTACCATATTATTTCCCATCAACAGTGTTCTCACCTGCTGAGAATCTCTCTCTGGTTCAAGACAGCCATTCATTATGAGGCATTAGCACTCTACTGCACAAACCAAAGTCATGCCCCGTCAATGAACTGGGCAAGCCCATAATACCCGCACTCCGCTCACAAGGACTATGTTTACTTACTGTTCAAGACCTTCATTTTAGTGATTTAATAGGCAGGTAATTTCTTACTTCAGCAGATTTTTCTGTATTTTAGGTCAGGTATTTCTGGAGAAATGTTTGGGCATTTAAAAGATTTACAGGGCTTCCCAAAGCTCTCCCATACCACTGGAGTATGCAATGGCAGCAGGGACTCTTTCTGACAAGAAAAGCTGATCAGCTGCAAGCTTTCCTATTGATGAATCCAACTCTTCACCCGGTCTAAACTAAGCCTGTGGGTTTTGTGTTTTTCTTCTTAGCCTTCTTTGAGGCCTGCAGAAAGTTATGAAATAGATTTTTCTAGTCCTCCCAGGAGCAAGGCCAGGTTCACATCTTGACCTCAGAAACAAAGCAGCCCACGAAAGCCAGCCTTCTCGGACTAACACAAAGCAAACTACAATATGCAACATAAGGCGATATTAAGAGTGAGAAATGACAAGCAATGTATCAGTATTGGGGAGGAGAAATAATAAAACCTCGCCATATTAAAAATCCCAGCAACAACAGTACTGAACAACATAATTTTGGCTTTGCTGCAGTCTTCATTAGCCAGGGTGGAAGCATGATATTCATCTGAAAATAGTGCTTATTTGGAAGGAAGATTTCGATTACAAGTCAACAAAAAAGAAATTCTTTATTGTAGAACATTATTTATTTTAAGACCTTATGGTCATCCTATTCTGTAATCGTTCTAGCATATCTATGGGTACGGCAATGTGCAGCCACACACAGACTCTCACAACAAGCCATACTAAAGAAATACAAAAGAGCCCTTACAGGACTGAATCTCCTCTCAACAACATTCATGTAAATCAGCTAAGTCAACTCAGGGACATTGATGTGAAACTCTAGAGAGGAAAGAATTGGCCTCTGATGCTTTGAACAAGCTGCCCAGGTATATTTTATGTGCAGACTGTTTAACTGTGGGTTCTGTAACATAAAGGAAAACAGGTGTAAAAATGATAAACCCTACTTTTCACGGTGAAACAGCATTAAGGATACAAAATATAGTCCTACCCTGTATACATGAATACTGAACTCAGGTGGAAGTAGCTCGCAAAAGCATCAACAGTTTGACACAAGTAAATAGCCAGGTCCTTATCAAAGACCACAGGATCTGAATGGCTAATTCCCATTAACATGAGTGGCAGTGGTGTTTGTGCAAATCCCATGTATGCTGATGGAAGTACAGACCCTGAAATCTCCATGACCTTGATGTGCAATATTTATGTCTACACCTTTAGCCTCTTGCACATAATGAGATGCAATCTTTTAGCTTTATGCACTTCACCAGGCATTCAATTAGAAAAAGCAAATTTTTTTTTGGGGGGGGAAGAATTCTAAGCTATTTAGACAGAAGGTAGTGAATCAAAAATTGCAAAACTTCAGCTTTCAAAAATAGCCTAAGTGACCTCTTACAATACTCTGACCACTCCATCACAAGCAGGAGGCAACCCCTGTGAAGAGCGAATTCTGGCAAAGTTCTCTCTTCACAGATGATGCACAGCTTAAGCTATAATGAGTTTTTGGGTTACAAATGCTGAACGCATTAATATTCCTTGATGATAATTATCACAGTATAAGCACCTTTCCCAATGTGAGTAGCATAAAGCAACTGAAGCAGCATTTTTACTACATTTGAAACAAGCTGGAAAATGGGATTTTCTACTCTCATAACCTGAGGTCAACATACATCAAGCTATGCATATTAAATACGTCTACCCTATACAACTATATAGACCTTTCCATATATTCAGACACATGCATTCAATTAACACCCTAATTTTCTGAATACTTATACAAATATGCTATACATACGAACATGACTTCTCATGCAAAACAAATCCAATATTAAACCCAAATAATTAATAAACAGGCTACGCTGGTATTTCTTCAGAAGTGACTTATTTTTCTACAATAGTTAGAAAATGCAGGTGATAGCTGCTGATACAAATTTAAAATCAAAAAAATAAAATTAAATACATTTACCCAGACTGAAAATGAAATTTGTAGAAAAATGCTGCCTTCCACCTTCACAGGTTGAAGTAGCAACAACACTCAGTGTGACTTATACCTACATATAGCATTTTTATTTTATTTTTTTTAAGAGCAGCTGAAAAAAGAAACAGTTCTTCAGTGAGCCCAAATTCTTGCAGACAGCTCACACAGCAAGTAATGAGTAGGGGCACCGGAGATATCCCCAAGAAACAGCAGAGCAGGAGCCTTAAGCCAGGCAGCCGAGCACCTGCAAAGCTGTTCCTTACCTGTCACCGCAGCCAGAAGACTGCAGAACCTTTGTGCTGCCTCTGCATGGGGCAATAATGTACTCATTCAGGCAGCAGCAGCAAACGGATTGATTTCACAGTCAGACAGGTTCACCCAACCTTTGGAGTCTACTCTTAAATCTGAATGGGGGAAAGAAGGGTGCACGTCACGCATAGCACCTAAAATCTGCAAGCCACCCCCCAAAACCAAGAGAATACCCATCTCCCCACACACCAGACCCAAATTCCTTCCAAAGATAACACGAGGTACACTTATTTAAACAGTATAAACAGGCTCGGCTGTATTTTAAGTGCAGGACATTTAATTATTATACAAGTACTTACTGAGGATTAATTAGCATACAACAAGGATCTGAAACATGCAGGCATTTGTCAAAGAAGACAGGGTTTCTAATGATTTATTATTGTTTGATTAACAACATCATGCAGCAACTATGTTATTAAATCTCTGTTTTGCATACCACAGAACCTAAAAGCATTACCTAGTGATGTACTGTCAGTCTCAGAAGAGGGTAACAACTTGATCTCTGCTTTTCTATCACCCCCATCTCAGAAAATGTTCATTGTTACAAATGATGCACTGGTAAGGAGCCTTTAAAAATATCACACTGTGAGTTGCAGGGTTTTTACCAAACACTATAATACCGTTTTAATATTCTGTGCAAATAAACTCACTGCCTTCTTCTAGCAGTGACAAAATGGGAGTCAGTTTGAACCCTTAATCCGAAAAATGGGAATCAATTCTGGTGTTCTGTGGGTGTGAAATCTGCTGAATGTATTTATGCCCTGTTGTCCTGCACTTCATTTAGGAAATACGCCATGTTACAACCATTTCAAGAACTAAAGCACAATTTTGACTTATGATATGCTGCAAAATGCCTCAAAATCCCATTTGAATATATGGCAAGGTTTTGAGGGAACCTTTTCTAAATATTTAACAACACTATTGGCTTATTAAATGCTGTAATGTGAAAGCCATGAATGGGTGATATAAAGTGCATGACATTTTTTTTCACTTAACATTGGTGCTCACTTTGAACACTGTACAAACCCATTCATCAGAAGAACTGATGAATCCTAAAAAGTATTTCTTCTTAACAGGTAAACGTAGCACTGGCATCTTGCTATTATAAAAATGACTGAAACCCTCCTTGGTTAATTCTGTAAGATCTGTTCCCCTTCAGTTAGAAACCCCTTTTCATCCTCCCTACTAAAAAATCTGAAAAGACCGTGTCTGAAAATTAAAAGTGATGTAGTGAAATCAGGCGGGCACAAGATATATTGCTTATATGAAAGTCAAATCTAGGGGAAAAAAAGAGTCGTGTACAGCACACCCAGCTTCAGTTTATCATACACAGAAACTGCATGGCTGACCATCTTACAGGTAGCAAATTGAATACATTTTTGTGCATGTCAAAATGCACTTGACAACTAGATAATATAGTGACAGTCATATTCAAAATACAGATGTAGGACTGAACATATTCTATAAAAATAAACACTTCCATTAAAATGAAATCGAAGTAACTTTGTTCTCGGCAACAGATGTATTTCAGTATGAATCACTGAAAACAAATTTAAATCCACAATGAAATATATTAATGTAAGCTAACAAAAAAATCTCTTGGCATGGAATTGCCTGCAGAGTGTGCATTTATTCTGTAAACACTGTAACAATGATTATCTGTCCTTCCAGCTCTCAGTGGAGTCTCCTGCTTTTGAAAATGTCTTGTGGTGACTTACTAAATTCAGGCTATTTCAATTAGTATTACTGCACATTAAAAATTAATTGTATTAAAGAGTGGATTAAGGTTTAAATTTCAATTCTACAGTGTGTGCGCTAGAAATGACAGCTAAAAATCAATGCTCTCTGGCCCATACTCGGAAGTTTGTACGACCGAATAGTGTGGAACTGGCGTCAGTTTTAAAAGAATTGATAGTTCAATTCAAGGTGCGTCAGTTCTAATTTCTGACTTAAATCGCAATGTTACACAGCTGTAGTATTAAGCTAAGGAAGAAAATGAAAAAAAGCTGCCTTCCAATGAAAACAATGTGTCATCTTCATAAAGACGGAAAAAAATCCAAGTTACAGTTCAAAATTCATGTTTGATATTACTGAGAGAAAGAAGATGTTTTAATGGGATGATGACTTCATTATGGCAGATATATATATTTTTCTTATTTAGAACATGCTGCTAAAATATCACCCAGAATTGTAATTCAGGCCCCAGGTCTTACAAACACTGAAGAACATATGTAGACTGATTTCTGTATGAAAGGAAGCTTGTGGAAGCTATTTGTAATAAAATCATACACATACTTTTAGATTTTCAGAATCAGACCTCTTCATTACAATCCATTATGTACATGCAAGACTGTTTAAAACTTTTAGTGTTTGCAGCAAGGGGTGTGTGAGAGACAGAGGTGCCGGTACGTTATTGAATCTGAAGACCCTGGGACACTTCTGCTTTGGGACACATCTCTTTGTGCAAACACTCCCAGTAAGGGCAGCACCAAAGGGCCATGAAAGCCACAAGCTGACCTACTCATGAGCCCAGCTGCTATGTATGCCACACAACAGAGCCGTAGTCTGTTCTGTAGTAGATTACATAGTAGTAGACTACTAGTAGTAGTAGTCTGTAGTCATCCCATTAGCAAAGCACCAGCTGGGATGCTGAATTCCCAAGCTGCAGTGGGAGGGGGGACAGGATCACTGCTATCAAATGTCTCAAAAAGTGGAAGTGCTCAGGCTTCACGCTACAGTGAGAAGGGTACAGGGGAATGGGCAACAAACAGTTCTTTCTACCTCTAGTAATCATGTTAGCTATGGTCTCCTGAGCTACTCTTTTGCCGCAGAACACAGGTCAATTTCTTAGCCTCCACATATATGAAATCTTCCCTTTTGTTGTCTGAGAAAACAGTTGGAAGTTGCTTTCATGACTGAACACTGCCTCTTGTACAACTAAGTCTGAAAGCTGCACTATTACCTTGCTGAAACCTGTATTCAGACACTATAAGTTGAAAAGATTTTTGAAAGGAAAATGCCTTTTTTTAAAATATTTGTATCTTTACAACAATATTTTTTAGTACTTGGGTGAAACTGAATTTTGCAGAAGGGTTCCTTGAGAATGGATGATAAACTGACACCACTGCTAAAATTCTTCCTTTTATGTGAACACAGTGCCAAAAGGAAGGGAAACAGCTGAAGCAAAATCATTTTTTTGCACTCTTTTGTATTGTAAAACGTATGGGGAATAGCAAGGAGGGAAAAAGCATGCTGCACTTGTTATAAACCTAGTATTGTTCCTGTCTGAAAATGGCTAGCAAGAAATTCCTGTCACTTTTCCCAACAACAAACTAATATTTTAAAGAGCAAATGATGAAGAACATGGCAAGTCAAGTCACCAGACCAAGCTGGCATCACTGAAGTATTGCAGAGCCACCCAGGACACCACAGCTTGGAACTGAACAGTCATTGGCGTGTACCTAAGAGACAAGTTGATGTCCACAATGTTTCTAAAGATCCCCTGTGCTGTGCCGATGTCCAACAGCAAGTTTGGCATCAAGAGAATAAAGAAGATGGGATGTAATAACAACAATAAAAAAATAATCTGGTGCAAATGGACCCCAAGGTGTAGTAGTCATCCCCATGCAACAATCACCCTTCACTGCAATTTACTGATGTTGCTTCATTACAATCCAGCATACAAAGGGGGCAATATTAAGGCATACTATTTAAAGCTACAAGATCTGTGGTGCCAGATACAGCTGATACTGAATCAAGACGATAGAATAAAAAGAAGGTAATTTCAGCAGAGAACACTGAAAAATGAAAACTCTCCTGAAGGTGCACAAGTGTGTCGTTGTCACAAGACTTAGCTGAGTGCCACAATAAGCAATTGAAAACTAAAGAGTGCCAACATATTTTATAGGGTGAATCCACAAATTCTTTACAAAAGCACAGCAACATTTAGTTACAAATTAAAGTGATACCCAAGGAAGACAGAGAAACTGTTTTAAGGGAGAAAAGAAGTATTTTCACACGATAGCAGAATATACAGAAGTTGATTTTTGCAGGGCACAGGACCTGCAGAATAGATGGAATTTGAAGCAATGTTCAGAATTGCAGTGACAAAAGACAAATTCTGAAGAGGAATAAGCCAATGTTATTGACTCATGGAAACCATCACACTTTGTGTTATCTTTCTGTTTTTTAGCTGGTTCTGACTGGGGAAGAAATCAAGGACAACCCTTGTGCGGAGATGGAGAGGTCATGAATAGAAATCAGCTGGACTGCATCCGTGAGAGGTGACGTTATTGTAAAAGGGGAGGAACAGTGTTTTTAAACGGGCCCTGAAATGGATAGCAAACACAAATCAGATCCGAGGAGTCTAAGGCAAGCAGCAGAATTCTCCAAGAGATAATATAATTACTTGCTATTTACAACATTATAGTACTTTTCCTTCTTAATGTACATTAACTAATTTGTCTTGAAACATCTCCTCAGATAAGTATTGTCTCCAGTCCACATTTCAATGGCTTGTTCTAGGCTACCAAAGAAGTCATTGGGAATGCTGGAACCACCACAAAATCACATCCACTCTGACTCCTGTTTTGACGTTATGAACCCAAAATTGCTTTTTTGGCATGTCAAGAAAAGACTTGGAGAATAGGAGGAATAATACTGTAACACTACCATAAAGGAAAAGGGAAAAGAGAGACTGTGTGATGCCACAAAAAAGTTAACTGTATTTTGTGGGAGATAACGGAGTAGGAGAATTCAAAGAGCCTTCCAAATCTGCCCTTTAAGGAGATGAGTGAAGAGGATACACTGAAAAAAAAAAAAAAGAAAAAAAAAAAAAGCAGCTAGAGTGTGTTGAGAGTGCTTCTCTTGTTAGAGAACTTCTACTGAGGCTTTACGCTGAAGGAGACAAAGAAAATCACCAGCTCACAAAAAGGGTGGCCTGGAGGACCCATCACTAGGGTAGAAAGAGATGCACATGCAGCACAAAAGCAGCAGTTGATGTAAAATACGATAACCTAGGTGACATATCATAGAAATTAGAGTCCTATTTTCTGTCACCTAATTTATTCCCATGCACCGCCATGAAGGATTTTTCCTGACGGTACAATTCTGGTCTGTACTGCAAGGTGTACTCCATCACTGGTGCAAATGCAGCTGCTGGTAAAAAGTACAGAATTTTTTCATTATTAAGAAGTAACCCTGAGATTAAGTTTTCTAGGCTAGCTCTTTGTTCAAGTGTATTTTTTTTCCACTTATTTCACTTTATTTTCACTTTGTTTTCATTTTACCCTCATTTTCTCAAGTTATATTTTAGTCAGAAAAGGTTAAAAATACCATCCCTATTAAGTCTGACTTTAAGAATAACAGCACACAAGGAGAAATGTGGGTTAAAAGTTCAGATTTGGCAGGGAAATGTCAGTCAGCTGAAGAGACTATTTAACTGTTCTGGTGAAAATTGGTTTTGATTTGATCGTGTTATGACAGTTTGCAAATCACACTTTGCACTAAGTGATATTTGGGTTAAGCTTTTTAACCAAACTTCTTAGCAAATGGAAGGCTGTGCTACCTCTGAATGATTAATTTAACTAGGTAGTAAACATAAACATCTCCCAAGTTGTTCAAAGAATTACACAGGGCTCAGCAGGAGTCTCATTTGGGGGTTCTGAGAGAAGGTTTTTTTGCACAGTTATCTAATGTCTTGGCACTCGAATAGGTGTGCAATGAAAAGCAATGAAGCTAGAGGCACAGTGGGTTCATTGTGAAGGTTGCCTGCAAAAGGGTTGAGAGAAAGGGTGCCTAACCAAACAGCCAGATATTAAGAATATACCACTGAGGTCCTGAACTACAACCCTCTAATAAAGTAGCGTGTGAGAGAAAATTGAAACTGTATGGCCAGGCACTGGAAAAAGAAAACCAAAACAGGACATCACAGGCACATCCTTAACTCTGGCCACGATGCATGTGTTTCGTGATTGCTTTTGGTTATACAAATATACTATCCCTTTTATCATTCAGTCTAATCCAAACATGAGCCTCATACCTTTCAGTATAAACACAGTGAATGAGGCAGTGTTTTGAAATAAGCTTTGTCCAACACGTTATGAATAGCATATTCTGTAAAGTCTCTTGGATAAGTACCACATATATCGGATTATATTCATGTAATAAAAATAGCGTGTTATGTGGCTTTGCACCTTTGAGCAGGTCTCCATCACTCTGCCCACTGCTTCATTTCCTCTGGGGTTTCTCCTTTTGCCCTAAATTGCACAACACACTCCAACAGTGGCTTAGTTAAGAAAAATAAATCTGCAAAAAGGAATGTTTCTTCTTCCTTTCTCCTTATACATTGAATTTAGCTCTATATTTACGTTAGTTTAAGGCCACATGACAGAATTACTCAGTTCTGTCCCACTGACACATTGGTCTTATGGTTTTACTTGGATGTTTCACTATGAGGGTATATAATATTTTTTCACAGGCAAAAATCTTGAGACTGAACTTTAAGGTCATGACACTTTGGGGCATAGAAAATCTGAATTTGATAATGTTTACACTAGCATTTATTAGTTAGATTTTTTTTTCTTTCACAGATATTTATACCTAATTTGTTGGTTGCTAAAACAGCTGTCATACAAGCTGAGGGACATAATAGGCCATTCAGCTTGTACATGCATGCATACACACGTGCAAATAAGAAAAAGGTGCATTCAATCACAAAATAACTTGCATTTTAAGTCGGTACCACCATATCACTTTATTATTGATTTTTCTTTGGCTGAACCTAAAGAAAATAACTCTACATGTGATAAATAGTGTGGGCCTATGTTCTCACCACACACAGTCTATGAGGCATGCAAAAATAAGGATTTTAACCTAAATATTATCCTAACCTCCTATAAAGACAGGATCGAAAGTATTACTTAATGAAAATGTGTTGGTAGCTCTACTGCTATGTCGAGGAGGCAGAAGGAGTTACTTTTCTCAGTAAGGATCATTGAGTGTGTCACTGGTTAATTCTTGTTCTATGCTCCTCATTAGCATTACTCTCAAGTTTCTGGTTATCATATCCGAAATATTAAGACATAATAAGTACGAAGGTGCAGATAATTGGATATTAACCAGAACATACTTGACTGGGCAGGAGGTAGGGCCTTGCTTAAACTAATCCTGAAATGTATTAATCACCAATTAATGAATGGGTTTCAAATTCATTTTCTATTATAGAACACCTCTGAGTATCTCAGCTTTTTCTAATAAAATGAGTTGGAATAACAGGATAGGAATAAGAAACACTCCAATTTGAGGCTGGCTTGAATTAATTCCCTATAGCTTGTTGTTAAGTTCATTGAAAACAATAATCCTGGTATGAGTGACTTTCTTTATAAGGTTGAGAAAATAACCATATATTATAGCACTTACAGTCTCTATTTGCAGGTACAAATGGTCATACAGAGGCTAAATTCAGAACAGAGCTAGTTCACTGGAGAACTGCTATAGCACTATCTATATTTCTTCAGAGCAAATATAGCTGTATAAGACAAGCAGCATAAGACCTGTGTAAGCTGCACATGGATATTTCCAATTAATGATTTTCAGTGTGAAGACAGGCATACATGTATGCCAACTTCAGCAAAAAAAAAAGCCTTCACACACACACCCTTCCCACCCTGGCCCAAAATATGGTCCACACCAGTCCATTCAGGTGACCCAGGCTGTTGGAGGGTGGAAGAAGAACAGTGGGAGGGCAAATATAGCAATTACAAAATCCCGTTAAGAAGCCTGTCAGTAAGGGGGATGGTGGCATTAATCTCAGAAGCCCTAGATTCAGATGACTTTGATGATTTTGCATTATGCATACACCCCTAACCAGCCTTATTAACTAGCCTAACATGGTTACATTTTTCCCAACTAAGAGGCTAACCACCTGCACACATTTACTCTCTAAATTATTGCAAGTTTTTGTTAATGAGGCATATTTAAATCCAAAGGAAAAGCAAAAAAAAAAAAAAAAGGAAAAAAAGCCTGAAGTTTCCTGTTGTTTTCTCTATATTATATTCTTAGATGTCCAGGATAATTTTAAATGGATACTTTAGGCTTTTTATAATTTGAAATGTGTGCCTGCTACCGTCGCAGACGAAAACAGAGATCCTTATTGTTACTAATAAAGAAAATTATATCAGACATGGTTGAAGTACTATTATTCCCCTTTCTCTCTTCTTGCTGTCCTCAGTGTTATTTACATTGATGTGAATTGCGAGTAAACCAATATTATCCATCTCTCTGTTTTTTCCCTAATTTGTTGACTTTAATTTTAGTAAGTCTTAAATAAGCGCTTACCGAAGATGAAGTAAGATATGCAAGCAAGTAGTCCTTTTATCAACAATTTTGCCACAGAAATACACAAACATTTCAATGGCTCTTCATTAGCAAACAAATCAACAAGTGATATTTTAATGCATGACTTTATTCCATCTCTGTGGGGACTGTAGTTGAGAGTGTGATGTACAGTACAGAGAAAGGAATCATCAGCCACAATGTCCCAGGGCTCTATCCATTGAGGACTTCTCAGCCTCTGCTTAAAGAGTGCATTTAATTGACTGATAGACAGTAGCTTCTTTGTTCACAGAAGACAGCGAAGTAATGGCAGCTTGAAAATCGTACCATCTACAGGATCTCCTGAGACTAGTAACAGGGGGATATGTGTCAGGAATAAATAAATAATCTAATTATTAAGCCACTTCCTGTCAAGTTAACTCCAATTTGTTGGCTTTTGAAGGCAACAAAACGAGGCATTTTTCCTCATTATGCTTCTCTTTTTATACCACTGGTAATCACAGGCGGATTAAAGGGTGCCTGATTGGTTTTTTTGTCAAGGAACTGAGAAGCAGCCAACAGTACAGAAAAACAGAGTTGGGGTTAGAAGAAATTTCATGCTTGTCTCCTTTCCAGCTCCCTAACAGCCCACACTGCTGCCCCATACAGTGCTGCCAGCTGTACAGCAAATGTGTACCCCTCCAACGGCGGCCTACCAGGCCACAGGCTCCATCCTGAGAGCTGTGAGATACCTTGCAATCTTGGCAGGTAGCTACTGCTGTCATAGGCATAATTCTAAAGGTGACCTACGAAACCCCGTCAGCTCACCAAATGCAACAATATGAGCAGCTGAAGTCCGACACCCACTCTCCATATTGGCTTCTTTTGTTTTGCTTCCTGCACTTACAAAGCAGGGAGAAACCGAGGGACGTACCCTGTCAAAGAATTGGAGGCTTCTCTGCTAAGAATAGGGACAATTCAGAATAGCGCTGGTTCGGCTACCCTCTGTGCAGGCGGCTGAGCACGGCCCCAAAGAATGCGCTAAGGTTCCTGATAAAGCCTGCAGTACAAATGGTCAGCGGCAAAGAACAAAAGGGAAGGCTGACACAACGCCATTAATTCTGCCCGTGGCGAGGAAGTATTAACATGCATAGTATATCACAGCACTGGCTAGGAGAAGAATCGTGCAGCCCGTGGACAGAAAGGAACAACTTTCGGACTGCCTGGCATTGTCTCGCAGTGGTGTCCCTTTCTAATACAACAGGAATTTCTGGAGAAGAAAAAAAAAAATACAGCTTTGGCACACTTTGCCTAATTTCTTCATGAAATAAACTCCAGCCTGGGCCGTGCACATTTTCAAATGCTTCTGTTAGCATTTTCATTATTACTATTGCTACCATAATTATTATTTAATATTAAAACATTTTAGAATTAGAATTTTTTGAGCTCTCCCCCCCCAAAAAAAAAAAAAAAAAAAAAGGACTCAAAGATGTTTGCACACTGTGTCCCGAATTAGCCAAGCCATTTATGATTTTAAAAGCCTGGACAGTCTTTCGTAAAGACTGTGTCAAAAAGGAGAACAGCCGTGCCTGATTCAAACCCTTGAAATGGAAGTGTCGGCTCAGGCCAGCACAGCTCAGCAGGTGAAATTGCATCCCCAGGGGTGCAGGGGGACAGGGAGGCTGTAGCCCGAATAGGTGACATAACTTTAAGCACAGCAAATGGTGCTGCTGTAGCATGTTTACAGCTGCCTTTGCCGTTTCTGAATACATCTTGAATTTTTTGTTAAATTGCGCAGATAATTAAAGCCTCTTCATATTTACAGTCTGCTTCATTGGTACCATGAATTCTGTTTTCAGTTACTGTCTGCAAATTCCCTCTCTGCACAATTTCATACTAAGCAATAACACTTCATTTTACATAAGTTTTATCTGATGTCCCCATACAGAGCTGCCAGCTGTACAGCAAATGTGCCGCTCTCAAACTGAGGCCTACTAGGCCACAGGCTCCATCCTGAGATCTGTGAGGCACCTTGCTGTCATTGGCAAGCGTTCCCTGCTATCACTGCTACCATCGCTCCACACTACACACAACTTAAAATCATCTGATTATTAGAATTTGTGGTCCACACTCCATTTTATCCTTTATTTAATCTATCCCCAGATCACACATTTGTTTAAATGTTTTGGCTGGTTTACAAATCATGCAGCCATCTGCACAGTAGGTGTGACACCATTTTTTAGACAAAAGTTACATTACAAAACAACAAAGATAAAGTCATTTGAAATGCTTTGGTGTTTGTTATTCTGCCTGGTTTGCTTGGACCAACTCTAAGAAATAAATAGAATTATCTGTGTAAATCGATGAACATCTATGAAAAACAACACCCAGCAGAACGCAGAGCTTGCTCCATTACCTACGTTAATATCATGACAGCTGAGGAGAGATGACCTGGCCCACTTCTCATCTCTCCTGTACAGATGGCTATTAAAGAGAAAGTATCCCTTTTGTATGGTCCATGCAGAAACCCTTTATGGGCTTTTCAAATAAGCCAGCATTGCCCACAAGAGAGTAGCTTTCTGTTAGTATGAAACAGCACAGATTTCATCTATTTTGTAACCCAGCTCCTCACAAAATAAACCTACAGTTTCTCAGATTTAGCACCAAATGCTGCTTTTTTTTTTTTTTTTTTTCTTTCTGGGTATTTCAAATACATCTCTGCTTTTTGCAGACAAGGTGACAGTTTCTTCTGACTTTCTGACAACTTCTTGCCAGCTCTACCTGTGAATGGGAGACTCCCAAATATGTAGGTGATTTACTGATTCTAAGAGGGTAAGATCCATCTTTTCGCTAGTAATTACAATTTCCATTTCTTATTACTGAAGAGTCAGTGAGAGAGGGTAGACAAAAGAAGTTGCCACCTCCTTTGTCCTCTGATGTGTAGATGTGCATCTTTGGATTCTTTTTCTCCAAACCTCTGTTAAGAAAGACTTCACAATGTCAGTTTTCTTTCATAACAACTTAACTGGCATTTTGAAGATGTGTTCCTTAAGGTCAACTCAGTGCAACAAGTATTAATTGTCCCCATTTCTGCATATGGGAAAGGAAAATCCTATTTTTTAGTGAGCTATGGAACTAAACAAATAACAGAATGTATGAATGCTATATGCTTCATACTAGTAGACTAAAATTTAACAGAGCTCCAAAAAGCTTATAAGGTATTTCCTTTGTCTTGACATCAGTGGTGTTGTCCACATACACATTGCACAAATGTGAGGCAAATAAAATGATTTATTTTTATGGGTTTATTATGCATGCAGTTAATACATGCATAATGCAAACATGCATATCCACATAACACACAAGCATATAAACATAAACATATTATATACTTATATCCCTGTCACTGAACAAATCAAAAATCATGAGTTGCACTAAAATGTGTCTTTATGTCTTCTAATGGTTACATACTACTTGTTACTGTAAAACATGGCTGTAAAATTTTTTGCAGAGAAATTAACGTTAAATCCCACTTTCTATATACCCTTCTTTTTAAACTGCTCCAGCATAGATTTGTTTACCTGGGGCTTAATGAAGTGTTTACTGGTGTAAACTAGAATTTTTCTTGTCAGGTACAGGGTTCGTTTATCCTATTTTCCCATTTGCTTCCTAACTTTAGTGCTCAGCACCTTTTCTCTTTCTCTTCATTTCCTCCTCCTGCTCACACCTTCTATCACACTCAATGCTACACAACATCCTCCCCTCAAAAACAAGCTCTTACCACAATAGACTTCACAGAACATGTTTGATGCTTGACACTGAAAAAGTTGAAGCAAGAAAAGTCTGTTTACTCATCAAAAATGACCTATATAGAAATTTTCAAAAGTAGGGTTGCGAAAAAGTACTGAATCCTGACCATCACATCCTTTCAGTTTACTCCCCTACTTTTCAGAGGGGCAGTGGCTCTTGCTCTGACACCAGAGCTTGCTTTTTCTGTCAACAAAAGTAGCAACAATCTACAAGATTGTGGCTGTTTCCCCTTTTTATCATTCTCTTTGTCAGCCTGATCAGTCCTCAATGGTAAATGTGCTGCTCTGTTGTGCACAGCCAGCGGCTCGCAATTTGCTCACTATGTTTCATGAGACAGTTGTTTGTGGCTGTTTGGAACACATTTACCTCTTTGGGGATTTATACGCTAGTTGCAATGCCAACCTCCATAGTGATAGAGATTTCTTTCTAACTAAAATAGATAATTAGAAGCTGGTAATTATTGGTCAAGAATTATCAGAGTGAAAAAAATTAAGCTCTTCATAAATAGTTCTTGGCAACGTCATCTCTTTACATTATCTCATGCCTAACAGCACTTTACTCAGAGCACTTACAAATTTACACTACTGCTGTTGAGCCTCATAATTTTATGTGGAGTAATTCTTTTTCTGAGTTAAACGTGTTGGAACTCCCTCAGTTCTGATCCACTCTGTACATGCACATGTACAAAATCCTAGGGATTACAGCAACTGTTTAGTCTATTGACACTGAACTGCATCAGATACTGCAGATGTAAAGGAACCAGTGGAAGAAAAAATAATGTTTAGCTTGTCTACTTAAAATAACAGGCAAAATAATAGGATGAGCAGTGGAGTGCAGCAAACAGAACACAAACAATGGCAGACTCTCCTTCTACACTCTCAGGTCAAATGCCAACTGTAAACTATGTGAGCAAAACAAAGGAATGCCAGAAAGCTTCTCTCTTTTCCACAAACACCCAGAAATAGAATTTTCTCAAAGAAAGCTGCTAAAAATCCTATGTATTCCACTCAGAGAGAAAAGCAAAAGACAGAAGGCTGCTGAAGAATTACCATGGTTGCCAGCACTTCCTCAAACCATATGAAATGCTTGGATTTACATTTCCTCTTCTCCCACTCAGAAGCTGAGACGTTGTTTTACCAACAGATTTCAATAAACAGACTGACAAGTATGTTTTCATTTGGCAATCATCCTCACGATTATCCAAACAAAAGTACATGCTCATATCTAAACCCAAAATAATGCTTAAATAGAGAGCCTGTTAAAAAAAAAAAAAAAAAGTTTGCTTTGCTTTCAACTCATAAGCATCCCCTAGCCTCAACTTGAATCAGTGTGTAGTTTAAGCAAACATGGGCGTTGCTTGACAAAGCACGGAGACTTGAGAAGTGCAGACAGATCTAGCAGTTGGAACTCATGAACTTTCAGTTGCTTAATCTAAGTGCAGAACTCCACTTCATTGCCTCTTTGTCCTCATCTATCCAGTGGAAAAGGCTTATAGCCTCAACCCACCACAAAGATATTGGGGAAACTGGAAAAAAGACTGCAAAACAGTTTTAAAATCGGAAGTTTTAAAAGAAATAAACAGGCAGTTGATGAGGAAAGCAATCCCTGTGACATCTTTTTAATATATAACTTGTGTAATAACAAATGTTAATTGTATTGTTGTCAAAGATATTTGAGGTTACACTCCACTGGAACATCTGCAGATTTTGTTTTCCATTAGGTGGCATAATCCCTCTTGTTGAAGTGATTGAAATGTATAATAAAATCTGTAAAAACACTGTATGCCCTCCTAACAAAGAAGAGTAAGAGGCTTTTTAAATAGCCTCTAATCCCTCTTCCCCTGCTAAATGTCTAGTTGAGATTATATTTGATTAGATAAAAATACACACATACACACAACCTAAAAATACCTACCCTCGGTGGAGCTATTTTAGCCAACAAAGTAATTCTGGTTGCCTTATTTAAAAGTCTAAGTTTCACACTGGGGTTTTACAAACATATCTTTGCCTCAGTGACCTTCCATAATGCATCCTCTCTATGTGGATGTCAGCAACATGAACTCAGTTTACATTCTGGCATTGTGTTCAAGGGACGCAATATCTAGATGGGACACCATCAACACTTCCAAGCTCCCAAACCACTAACAAGTTGGTGAGCAGTGTTACCCTCAACTAACTGAACATGTTAGTAGTGGTTCTCACCCGTTCTGAGTGGTGTTTGGCCAATTGCTTTCTACTTTCCTGTTTGTCCCATGTTCCACCTATCCTTGTCATCTTCCCCCCTCCTCTAGTCTCTCTCCCATTTAAATCTTTTGCCTTCTCTCAGGGAATTTTTTTTTCCCCTTTTCTATGTATTTTCTTTCCTTAATTGATACTTATGACTGCTGTTTTTTTTTTCTCCAGTAACAAAAATCCCCTCCACCATTGTTCTTCCTACCTTTTCGTCCCTGCTCTTTGCCATCTGTCCTGGTTTCAGTTAGGACAGAGTTAATTTTCCTCCTAGTAGCTGGTAGGGCGCTATGTTTTGGATTAGGATGAGAAGAGTGCTGATAACACCCCGATGTTTTAATTGTTGCAGAGCAGTTCTTACACCAAGCCAAGGACTTTTCAGCTCCTCGCTCTGTCCTGCCAGCGGCCAGGCTGGGGGTGCAGCAAGAGCTGGGAGGGGACAGAGCCAGGACAGCTGACCCCAACTGGCCAAAGGGGTATTCCATACCTTCAAGCTTCACTTTCCCGTTTCTCTCCCCCATCCCAGAGAGGGAAGGGGGAGGGTGAGCGAACCGCTGTGTGGTGTTTAGGTGCTGGCCAGGTTAAACCACAACACCATCCCTTTTCTCTTTCCCTGCATCATATGCAATCCTTCAGGTACAAAGACACTAATCTACATCCATCAATAAGTGCAACACAGATAACGCTAACATTTTACTATGGGAGGAAATAATAGTTCCTGCGACTGTGTAATGATGTCTGAAAAGGCATTTATTGCCCCTACATTTGATCTAGGGATTATCACACTCTGACTTTTAGCACCTGCCTTCCCAGGTTATCCTCCCTCTCCCTTGCATTTAAAGTCTTTTTTTTCCTCTTTCTTCCTGAAGCTTTCTCACTTTCCCTTCCCGAGAGAAGTGAAGACACTACATCTTGTTCTGCCAGTCTCCTACTGGAAAAGCAGGGCAACAAGACGTATTTTCTTAGACACACATAAAAAAGTGAGAGACCAGTATGTTTAGGACAGCAGGGTTTTTTGTTTGGGAAATGCACTGTGTCAACAAGTCCATATTGACTTAAGTGTTTTAACTAATTTTTCAATCTTCATATTGATATGCATGCTGATATCTTGGATATATATATATGGGTTATGTATTATATATATACATGACATGTATAACATATATATAAGAAATATATATATAACACATATAACATATATAACATGTACACGTTTTCTATATTATATATGGATACTATAAGCCTACCTAACACACATACATAAGCTAAGGCCAACTTTAAATAGCTTCATGTCAACTCTCGAACCTTTCTCTCTAGACATAATATGGTCTTGGAGAAAGGCCTGTGAACAATGATATAAATTAAAGGAGGGGTGTGGGGTAGTGAAATTAGAAAGGCAGCTAAGGAAAAATCCAATTAGTGATGAGAAGGCTAACAGAATTGGAGATCAGAAATTATTTTTCCCTGTGTTTTGATTCTGAGGTCACATTCAAAACTCTCAGGAACGCTGATATTCCTTTCACTCCACCCCAACACAAAATCCCCTTGCGTTTGCTTAATCAAGGCTACATCATTAGGAGCTGCACTGCTAAGTCTGGCAGCGCAGATAAGAATCTTCCACTGAACACAGATTACCGCAAGCATGACCAGCAAATCTCCCTGCATGTTTTGCAAGCTCCTTCTTTATTTCACTGGCAAGGTTTTATATTAAGCACATTTAAATCTGTGTCACTATGGTTATGTCATGAAGCAATATCATGCATGATTAGATATAACACAGACAAAAAAACAATTAAATATATTTTTTTAAAGATTCTCTTCCTCATTCAACCTCCCCCAGCTTTTAGAAATAACACATAGGCAGTTAATCGCTCGGTTTAAGAAAATCTTTGTCATTTCCGATCTGCAGGCTGAAGCTAACTAACTGGATTTGTCCTGCTTTACTTACTCTCTTCCTTTCTCTGCTCCTACTTTGACCCTTTAATAAATTTCATCCAGAAAATATAGAGAAAAAAAAAAAAAAGAAAAAAGAAAAAAGTCAGAGTATTTCATGACAAAAGAAGGGCCCTAGTCTGAAAATGCAAGGCACACAGCAGGTAGGTGGCAAGCAGACACACCACTCTGACATTCCAGCAATCACCCCTTACCCACAGTGTCTGTGTTCCCTGTGATGTTTCAGTATCACTACACGTTACAGTAAAGGACATGTCATACACTGGATTCAAAGAAAACAACAGATATGGTGAGTTCTGTTGTTGGTAACAACCTACATAATTCCACGTTACTGACCCAGATTGAATACTGTGCAATGGTTCAGATTATCTCTTTCCCAAAGACATGAAATATCAAAACTGAGGCTTAATCCAACAGGCAAATCGTTTTGCTCCATTAAAAAATTGCCACACACATGCTTATTCATTTTTCTGAAAAGCAAATAAAATGTTCATGCTTTAAATGCATTAAAACTTATTAATAATGTACCAAGAAAAAATGGGCTGTTAAGCTGTGGCACGTAACTTTCTTTTATAGTGCAGCCAAGTTACAAGCACTCACGGAAGAAATCTTTAGGTTATCTTGTAAAAAGAGATAAATAGCATCAAGCTAAGTATTTTTAAGATATAACATGAAAAAAAAAAAAAAGAAACACAAAAAAAATGACACAATAACACAACAACAAGAACAACAACAAACCAACACAACAATAAATTCCCTTCTGTTTGATATGTAGTTACTGGTTTCTACACCATATAGCTTGGTCTCTTTTTTGCATGCTTTTTGTTATTACAGCAAGAAAAACAGCATAAAGGAAGTAGGAGTACAAAATCAGTTGTATCCATCTGTGTCCTGAAATATGAAATTTGGAAAAGAGGCTAAAAACAAAACGAGATAACCCTGGCAATGTTATCTTATTAGCGGGCAAATGATGTGCTTGATAAATTTAATTGGCTGATAGAACTCTTAGTGCTATTACTGAGTGGTTACTAAATTGAAAACATTATGGGTAATCCTAGGGGAATAAGCAAATAATAGGAAAATATGAATATCAAAGAAAAAGCAGCTTTTGTTTTATTCCAATTTACAACTGTAACAGCCTTGTAAACATCAAGCCAGGCTTGGATCAGGAATCCTAAAGGATTTTTTAAAAAAATGTTTGTACCTTAAAGAGCAGATTCCATTACTGAATACTACAATTCCTTATTTTTTTCAGATAATTGACAGTATTTAATTGTATGCAGATACACTCAGGATTTTTTCCAGACTGCTCAAATACAACAAACAATACTATTTTATGGCCATTTGAATTATTTATGTTTCCTAATGACAAAAACTCACCAGTTTTGATTTTGGTACCAAGGTGCTTGAGAAGTACACAGTAGTGTCATTACCATAATAACTTGTGAAATTAAAACCTGTCTAAAACTCTATGGAAAGCTAACATCCAGTTCATTAACCATTCCTGTTAGTTTGTTTTCAATAATGCAAAAATGATTAGAAGTTTAATTTGCTAATCACCTGTGTTTTGACTGGCAGTGGATATATAATTCTCTGCAGAAGTCTAAACTAGCCCTTGCAGAAAATAAAATATGCTAATGCTTTATCAAGTCTAATAATATGAATAAAAAAATCAATCATGCCTAGGTTAATCATTGATGGATGCACAATTAATTTCTCCTTAACTCTGTTTAATTTTAGAGGCAATGATGATCATGAGTAAGAGAAATGGCTATCTGTCTTTGAGAAGTTTTAGTGCTTCACTTACCAATCATGTGGTTTGCAACATGAACTTGGATATCCCATTCATTGTAGAAAACCATCTGACATTTGATGCACTGGTAGGTCTTCTTCTAAAGAAACAAGGGTAGATAAAATTTACTGAAATATGCAGTTGGAACCATTTCATTACAACTCAAAATGCTGAGTTCAAAGTGGTCATTTAAAGATCTCCAGCAGTGTTTTCATTAAGGTTAAATTATTAATATTAAATAATAACACTCTGCAGTTCTGTAGCACCTTTTATCTGAGCTTCCTGAAACTCTGGATATTTTTTTTTATTTACTATTATTATTATTTTTTCAGTTTTTCAACTCCATGGAAAGATCAGTACTGCTAAAACACCATTGTCATACTCATGGAAGGCAAAATGTGATGAGGTTATGTCTGATGTGATCCAAATAACACTGAAATAAATATGGATCCTTCATTTTATACCAATAGATTAAGTCCACTACAGAACTAGGGTGAAGCCACGAACAGAACAGAGAGATCAGAAATCTCCTGCTCCCTCAGTCTCAGTCGGGCTGCAGAATCAACTCTGCACATACATTTTAAATGGTCTATCCATTGCTATCATTCTAGGAGGGAAAAATCCTCATTAGTGTGGACAAATGCTTACTATATTCAGGCAGCAGTTTCAATACCTATTGGTACTAAAACTAGGAAGGCTAGCTGGAAATCAGCCAGAGAGCAACCCTTCTGGCCACATTAGATGGAGCCTGACTTACTTAAAAATCACACTGTATATAGACAAAATTTCATTATGAACAAGGAAATGTGTTACTCTGCTCTCTTTGGTGCACAGGAAAAGTCTTTTATTTGTGCCTTGGTGTCTTTCAAAATAAATCTGCTATTTCAGTTTTCTACAAGGTGTATCACTTGTCCAAGATGTTACAGATTAAGACAGTAACATCCTAGAAACATGATTTTATTTTCTCTTATTGTTTTCTTGACCTAAATTGGCCAGAGATTTCATATCAGAAAGCAATTCTTCAAAAGTGAAAACTAAGAATATATCCGAAAGTAAGATTTTGCTTTTTCATCCTAAAACTTCAAATCTGCAATTTTCTAGGCATCTAATGAGACAAGCACGATTCATAAATTTATTCAACTGCATAATTGTAGCATCGAGGGCCGAAGTCCTAAGGTAACAGTCCTGGAGAGCTCAACTCTTGTTTTGAAGAATCAGTGAAAGCAAGCTAAGCCCTGAAGTGCCACATCAAGCTAGTAATTCAGGAGACGTGCATCTTACTGTACAGTCACAGATACCCTGCCTACGCCATCAAAAAGAAACAAGAAAGGAAAAACATATTTTTTAAAGAACATAAAGTTACCAAAAGCTGGCACAGATGTAGTAAATCGCAGATTTCATATATTTTAGTTGGGGAAGAAGTAAGGTCCACTGAACAATGTGCATAAAAAATAAAGCTTGCTTTGTATATTTTTAACTTTTGAAGAATGTTATATAGTTGGTATTATTATACTTTTTTTAAAAAAAGGTGTTGTGTATTTTTTTTCTGACTTTAAGAATTATTAAAGACTTGCTGGATTTGTTATCAGTGTCTAAAATTAGATGCCCTGTCCCATACAGATAAAGTGCCCATCCATTATGCATTTTTCTACTACAAGCCCTTAGGAAGAAATATAAAGCCTTTTTCAACATATGTCATTTTTTCTTACCAAGTTAACTGTAAAATTAGTGACTAATCAAAGTCAGCTCTGAAATTAAGTGTTCCTGTGGGCTCTACTTTACAAATCTCCTATTGCTTCTCATACACAGAGGCTATTTTAATTTTCTTCATGACAATAACAAAATGTGTTGTGTTGCTTCTTGGTGGAAACAATCATAAGCCTTTTTTGCTGTTTTTCATTTAAAGAGACTTCAGTTTTCTGAAATGTAACCAAGTTAAATCCTTATGTAGACAAATAAAATCAATGGGCACCCAGAAAACAAATCTGCTTTGACTTAGCTTTGCAGTTACAATTCATAAAGCCTGCTGTTTTAAAAAATACAATACTTTTCCCCTTCTTCTGGTGTGACCATACTGGTAACATTGATAGACTTTCAGATGCAGTCTAAGGTCTTCCTATTACATGCTGGTAAATTTAACCTTACTGCACTACATCTAGATCTATCAAAGACCTCTAAATAATGACAGTCACGATCAAAGATTTATTATGCTAAGCTCTTTACAAGATGCTTTTTGATGCTGACATATAGAACAACAATATTGCATAAATAACAATCACTCTCCCTTTTTTTAAAACATTGTTTCCCTTTAGAACTAGTTAGAAAATATTTCTTACTCCCCGATGACTGGCACTATATATTGTTTATTAGCATACCCCTAGCATTATTTCTGATATGTGACTTTGTTCAAAAACAAAGAAACATAAACTTAATGGCTGGTCTTTTCTCTTGTTAGCACAGTAATGCAGAGTTCATGTCAAGATTTGTCCGCAAAATTATGACTGATGCATGTAATGACAGAATATACAGAGGTTGGGGTTTTCTTTGAAGTCTCATGCCCAAAAAATAAACTCATTTAACAACAACAAAAAATAATAATTTACTAGCACTTGCTAGCCTCTTCAAATGATCTGACGCATTTGCAGAATCACACGCTGAGGTTTTCTTTTTATCATGAAGGAATGAATGTTTCTGTGACTGCTGCTTGATCAAGACCTAGTTCTTTTTTGTGATCCAAACATATGCTAAAATGTTGACATCAACTTTTATTAGCTCGACACAGTCATCTCAAAGTGTCTAAACTTGCGCATGGTTAAGTTTTGATTTTAAAAGCAAACTCAGTAAATTCCATTTACTCTTAGATTTTCGAAGTGATCAAACCCAGTTATTTTCACACCATGTTGAACAAAAAACACATACTTATTTCCATATGTTTCACATTCTAAAGGGGTTCTTTTTCACTGCAAGTTACATCTTAGTCTTACAAGCTTTGTCAGGCCGACAGGACGCGCGAGCGCTCACAGGAGCTCCTGGGTCCTGATGTGCTTTGTGGCTGCTAACAGCTCCCTACCAGAATGAGCCAGGGGTAGACCTGTCCCCTCCTCTCTCCATGGCCCCACGAAGGGGAAACCTGGGGGAAGAAGACAGAAATGAGCCCAGGGGCAGCTCCACTTCCCTTGCCAGGCAAGAAGCCTTGTTGTGTCTGCATAGCACAGCACAAAAGAAAAAATGGGTTGTGACTGAAGGAGCCACCTGAGTCTCTCGAGTGTCTCGAGCCCTTCACAGCACGGGATGGCTCCCCACAGAAAGAAACGCGGGGCTGTGACAGCCGTCCTTGCCTGGCCTTGCTGCGGCTGCTCGCAATGATGGAGCCTCAGCTGAGCTCCCTGCCCCTCTGCCCAAGTCACCAAGGGAGGAGTCAGCGGGACGGAGCAGGCACCCAGGCCTTGCTGCTCCAGCTCACAGCCCAGGGCATATCAGCTCCACATGAAGATGAAGGGTGGACAGCTCGGAGCACTTACAGCCTAACCTGCCGCTGCTGCATTTGCCAGAGGACACCCATCAGCCTCCTGCCAGAGACAGAAATACACCAGCACTCTCATTCTCCCCTCTGAACACAAGAACAAATCAACATACATTTCTTGTTATAGAGCAATGTGATACCAGCAACAGGGGTTTGCAGCAGAACCTGACCACATTTCCATACGGACTCAGGCAGGACCAGTACAGCACCTGGAGAAGCCATGAGGCGCTAAACTGTGCCTTGTTGCAAAACTTCCCAAGTTTTGTTCCAGAGGAGAATGACACATGCATTATCAGATGGGATTTAGAAAGCATTTGACCGTTTTCCTTTTATTTCTTATATCACTATAACTTTGCCTTTTCATAAAATAAGTATACCTCTTCAATAAGCAACCCCACAATCTTTCATAAAATCCCTCCTGTCAGGAGCCCAAGTGCCAATTTGGCTCTTGTATGCTGAGTGCAAATCTGAGGCCCAAGTCACTCCTTGGACCATTCAAAATTGTCCTAGAAGCAAAACTGCTTGAACTAGAGGACTGACATGAGCATTGGGCAACCACATTGACTCTTGCATTCTTGTACTTTTTCATTCCAGTTTTCAGACTCAATTTGAAGCCTTGAGGCATGCAAAGTTTCTCTGTGACTACAGTTAATGAGCTTTGGATCGGGCCTTCAATCCATGCAGCTCATATGCACATGTCTCTCTAACCTTTTGAATAATTAATGTCACCTAGACCTTTAATTATTGTCCTGATCCTCACTTGTCACTTTGCAGTTTTCAGAATTTCCTTACGATAAAGGTGTCCATAGTGTCCATGTCATGTCAAACAAGGCTTTGCTGCTTTTATGAGCTGCCCAAGAATATGGTCTTTCAACTGGTACTTCAGTTCCATCCGGAATTTAATTTGCTCTTAAAAACACAGCAAAACAACTATTAAACACTCTACTAAAGGATTTACGGTTCTATTCAGAAATATTCAGAAGATCCTTTTGTGTAGCCTTCTGTGCCCTGTGACTGTCTGAGCTATCCATACCTTCTTATTTTGTATTTTCTAACCTCATTATATTACTTGAGAATGAACTGTATATGCTACTTATCTGCCCATGCTCCACATCCTTCTCAGCCATTCAGAATTTTATCACCTGCCTATTTTGTTCTGCCATTTCCCCAGTTTTGTACTGTCAGTGAATTTCATCATCTTACTATACTTCTTTCTTCCAGACTACTGATACACTGCATAAATTCAATAAAATTGGTGCAAATAGTGATTAAGGCTTTCCATTATTCACATCCCTCCAACCTTAACTGCTTCAATTCACATGACTCCTATGCTTTCCACATCCAGGTTAATGTTGTTTTTCTTTTTTAATCAAAGTAGCTCTCCCTACACCATGCATATTTACCCAACAGATAGTCTTTTGTGCTATACTTTTTTCAAAAGCTTTGCTGAAATCCTAGTAGATCATGTTTATAGGCTTCCCTGTGAGTACTTGTAGCTACACTCTCAAAATATTCTTTGTCAAAATTTTAGACATGATCCTCCCTTCATCATGCCTCTTGCCGTCCACCCTTCATTAAAAACAAAATTTTTAAGTGTTCCTCTATCATGTCATTGATTAACCTTTCTCTCATGTTCCTCATTGTTTAAATCAAGCTCATAGACATGTAATTTCATGCATAATCCTTATATCCCCTGTTCAATGTCTGTTTAGTATCCTTTTTCCAGGCTGTTGATATCTCTTCTAAAAGACTGCAAATTTATCTGCTTAGTGTCTCCTTTTATCTTCAGCTACTTTCTCTGAGAATTTGGAGATGGATACTTTTCTGTGTTTCTATGTCAATTTTTGTATGCTGTATTCCAATACATTACACCTAATCCCTATTCATTCTTCCCCACAGGGAGGATATGCTACAAGCATTTTTTCAACAATATTGTTTTCCTTCATTAGATATTCCATTTCTAGATCTCCTATATACCTCTTCTAACTGAAGAATTATTCCCTATATGAAGTAACCAAAAATATGTCTTATAGTTTCTAATACACCATGTCTACATTCCCTCTTTGCATACAGACTTGCAGGCATTCCTAGTTTATCCCATAGTCCTTTCAAACCTCTTTTGCATGCAATAGTCTCCTCTACTGAAAATTGCTCTGACGTGTACCTGTTCACCTAACAATAGCCTCCCGTTTACAACTGTGTTTCCCTTTCCCTTTTTACACCAGTAAAGGGGATTTTCAAGGCTTTTTCCACTTAGTTTCAGCACAGACCAAGACTATGGAGTAGCTGAGCCAACCTGCTGCTGCCAAAAGCACACCTCCCACATCCTCTGATTCCCCTCTCCTAGACCAACCATTCACTCGCAGGTTCCCTCACATTAAATCCAGGGTGGAGTTAATTCAACCTGTTAAACCAACAGAAAAGTAACCTGATTAGAGAAAGTGAATAGCTTCCATGCTTGTGCTACCAACAAATCATATGCAAAAGCAAGTTGTAACTTGCACACTAACTACATCAACTTGCCAGTGCTAACTCCTGATGCTGCCAGCTGATTTTTTACATTATTATTTCATTAAGCGTTAGCAGTGCGCTCGGCCCTGCATGAGGCACAAGAGCAACCATGGTCCCAGCCTATTTGTCCATTTAGCCATTTTTCATCATAGCTCAGATTATTTTTGACAGTACCTTAATTGAGGATTTCTTTTCTATCTTCCTGGATGCTTATTTTGTCAACCTTAAGCTCTAAAAGAACTAAGCATATGTTAGACAGTTTCACTGCATAGTTAGCTATTTATCTTGCTTATGGGGCACTGTCAGCTTGCATTTTTTCTGAACTGACTAATTGCTAACTCTTCTCATTGCAAATAGAACACCCTTTTAGTAGTGTTTCCTGATTGTCATTAAAAAGATGTGCTTTTAGGATTTTATGAAGATTTTTCCGTTCTGCTTTTGTTTAGCAGGATCTTAAGTATAGTGGGGTCTGAGTGCATGTCTAGAGACAGAAGACAATCAATCCCATATGAAAAACAAAATGAAAAATGGAGAAAAATGTTATTTTCTTTTCTAATACCCTTCACTATGGTTACTTAGTTCTTTTAATACACAAAGTGCATTCAAGCGGAAATACAAATGCTTGTTCTAGCAGTCCTTCCTTCTTCAGCCTGCTTGAAATCTTACAGTCTGCTCTTCTGTCTTTCACCTTTGCATTCTAGATGCTGCATATAATCATGTCAGTCTTCAATGTCTCTTAGTTACAAACCTTTCCTTCCCCTAGCTGATGAAGTGCATTACCTTGCAATGTTTCACCTCCCACACAGAAAGAACCACATCTGTAACTTTTAAAAATCCCATCTCTCCCCTTCAAGCTCTCTTATCCTGTAACTTGCTCTAGGTCTTTGAAACTCAGTACAGAAGTGATGAAGTCAGAAAAGCGACTCTAAAACCCAGCAGCATGGGCTGTGTATATACATTTTTTTAACTACTTCATATCAGGTTTACATAGTTTATGAGTACAAAGGGTTGTAAGTACTGTGAATTTAATGTGAGATCTGAAAAACTAATATGCTTTATGACTTTCTACCTTAGGGCCTGAGCCTGGGTGAAGCTGGGCCACTAAACACTGCAAGTGTATCTGCTAAGCAATCCGGAGCTTACCATGTCAACAACTGAGTTTTCTGTCAGCATCCCTAACTTTCTGTGTCCTTACACTGCACTTAAAATTGAAGAAGGCTGCTAAAATGAGGCATTCTTAAGCCAGAGAGCTGCAAACCCACCAACAGGCATCCTAACATTCAGCATCTGTCTCAGAGCAGCTATATGGCTATGGACGTTAAGGAGACCCTACAACTCAGACTGTGCTGATAATTTTTCAGATAATGTGGCATCAAAGTACGGGCAGTGGAGTGAGATGCAAAAAGCTGATATTCTGAGTGAGCTGATAGATTATGTGTTGTTTTTTTTCCACCCGTCTATTTTTCCTTTTCCTTTGTTTTAAAAAAGACATACTGAGACAGACTGCCATTCAATAAAGCCACTACTTTCTTCACCAACAATCAGCAACAGATGTAGCCCAATAAAATTAATAGTTTGCAAGTACGCACAAGAGAATACTCTTTTGTCTCTTTTCACCATCACAAATTTTGCAAAAGCTCTCTGGGTTTTAACAGAAAGGCAAAACTGGGGGCTTTTTATACACCTCATTTTGTTTAGTTAATCTGAACACTAAAAACACTTTTCTCCCACACTATGGAAAATTAATGCTGATTAATTTCACTTTCTAAAGTATGACTCAAGACACTTTTTCTGCCATTACTTGTCCACTTTCAACTCAACCTTTATTCCTGAAGAAATCTGGGCTACTACTTACCAGGATAATTCAGTCCTACAGAACAGTTGTGCTAAAAAATATGCAAGATTAATATTAATGTACAAACAGAAATATATTACTCATACATAATATATAAGAAATTAATTTTCATTGAAATATCAGGAGAAGGATTAAAACCCTTAGATCCCTCTCATGCAATTAGCACTGCACTTGTGCAAGTCGATGGGACTGCACAAATGAAGGCTTCACATAACACTGGCAAGACTGGGGTTTTACAAAGGCTCGCCTACACTACAAAATATGCCATGAAGAGAATTCCACAATCGTACTGCTGTAATTATAGTACCACCCTGTGTGGATACTGTTAGGCCACATCAATGTTAGCAAATATACTGGTAGCATCTGAGCGGGCACACAGCTGCTGACATTGCAATGATGCTTGACTGCATGCCCAGTTGGAAAACCTCTGCTGGAACAGCACAGCTGCCCAAGGAAGTGGTGTACCAGCAAAACAAGCATGCCACTGAGCCAGTCTTCATCACTACCCACAGTGATTTGTGTCTAGCAGTTTTTCTTGCTCTCCTCTACAGGAATTACGGAAACCTCCAAAAATTCCCTCTGCACCATTTCATTATCTTATACTTTCACACTGCTGCTTAAAATTCCAGCAGTTTCTCTTAGGTATGTCCTGTAATAAGTTCACTTGTTTTTTCCATGGCCTTCAATCTATCAGTCACCATCAGAGAAAGATCACAGAATTTGTTTCAGAAGCAGAAAGTTATACTTCTAGGTTTGTAGGACTTTAACCACCATTACATGGACTGCCAGACGTGAAGCAGGGAATATAAAAAGCAGAAGAGCTGTGGTTAAGAGAGAGTTCAGGAAAATCATCAGGTGTTGCAGACATTCCCTGACTAGTCCTATGAAAGAAGCACCAAGCAGCAAGACAGGATCAACTGCAAGTTAGCCAAGGATAGTTGCAAGATTCACATGTGCAGACAGCCATGTTCCTAGAATTTGGCCCTGAACTTACTTAACCATCAGAACAGAAACCAAAAGAGGACTGTTGTAGTGGAAACACAGATTAAAAAAGGATATCTGGAAGGCTGGAATCTCAGATCAAGCTCTTTTAGTGAACCACCCCATTTCCTCTTGGAAAATGTAGATGGGAAGAGGTAAGCTTCCAGCTCTGAAAAGCCACTAGGTGTGCCTTTTAGCACAGAATGTTGAATCTGGATAACAGGCAAGAAACAGAGGAAGTCCTTCCCACACAGGATACCAACATTTTGGAAGCATAACCAGAGGGGAAAAATAGTCTCCTTCTTTCCTACCTTCCACCTTGTTTTTGAGTACACAAGCAACAAGCGACTTTTAAATGGCTGCATCTATAAATGGCTACATTTTTAAGTGACTCTTTGGAGGCATTTCACAGGCATTAAGAATGATCAATGAGTGCATGTGAGGCTTTCATCTTGAGGAATTTAGGTCTCCAATAAAAACTGCAGGCTGCTGCTTTTTTTCCCCAGATTCGCACATTGTTACTGGCAGGCCTGTACTGAGATGCCCCAGTCTTTCATTTCCTGTCTTATGAAGCCTATTCTAGCAACAAAGGTTTAATCACCAAGGGATAACAAGTTAACATCAATGTGCATCTGGCAGGTAGGCCAAAAGGATAGTGGAAATCACAGAATCAGAGAATGGTTAAGGTTGCAGGGGACCTCTGGAAGTCATCTTGTCCAACCCCCGTGATCAAGCAAGGGCACCTAGAGCTGCTTGCCCAGGACCATGTCCAGACAAGTCTGGAATATATCCAAGGAAGGAGACTCCAAAACCTCTTCTGGGTAACTTGCTCATTCATCCTCATAGTGAAAAAAGATGGATGTTCAGGATGAACATCCATGTTTTCAGATGTTCAGGTGGAACCTCCTGTTTCAGTTTGTGCCCACCAACTCTTGTCCTCATATGCCCCATAGCAAGGGCTGATGTTAGCAGGACACACATTTCTGCTGTCATATCTACAGCTGTATTTTATACAGAAATTTGTAAAACAATGCAGTAAATTGAATAAATGGAAGATGGGATTGGTAGGAGAAAAAAAAAAAAGTATCCAAAGGTTTTGAACAATCAGGCATAAAATAATAAGATAAATTACCAGTCATCATGGAGCTATAGGAGGTCAAACAAGAGGACTCTACAAGATGTCACCTATCAGGTGGTTCATTTATGTTCATTTTGTACAACTTTACAGAACAAGCAGTACTGGGGATACACATTCATTTTAAATTAACGGTTAGCCCATTTTATGTTCCTGATGACAGAGTGACAAATTTGGGTGTTATGTTTGTTGTATGAGACAAATAATATACACATTACATAAAACAGCTTTATTAAGCAGTGGTTAAAAAACAAACAACAACAACAACAAAAACACTTCTCAAAACATTTACACTCAATTAAGAAGTTATTCTTTGAGCACCACAAAGGGCAAATCATGGTTTCTTACAGTTTCACTTCTTGTGACTGATTGACTTTTGCATAAAAAACAGGTATGAACTTCAGTTATAGCCGCCTTTCTGGTTGGGATCTCTAGAGGGCTTCTTTCCTGTCTAGACTCTGATTTGGTGGGTCACCTCTCTTCCCAAAATTTTAAAACCTTATAGGTTTTAATATTTCTGCTCAGCTATAAAGTTTCAGTTGAAATGGGGCAAGAATAATTCAGAAGTTAGAGGGGGAAGAGAGAATTCCCTAGAAGTATGCAAAGAAACAAAAAGACATACCATGATTTATCATGTCTTGTTCCCAGAGATAATAAGGCTAGAAAAACAGAAGAAAAATCTTGCGGTTTCTACATGATTCTGAGGTCAGAATACAAATATTCATCACTATTCTGATTTTCCATAGTGGTTGTGTGGAAGGGAAACTGTTGCATGTTACCCTGGTCACTTGGCCAGCTGACCTGTTGAAGCACGCATCTCAGGACATTTTGTCTCATAAACCTTTGCTGAATCTACATTTGCCCACTCTAGAGCTGCTTAGTATCTTCATCCAGTTTTGTGTCCTCTCCTGTTCTTCTGCCTTTCTTCAAGGAGATTTTTCTCTCCTCCTCCCACCTCGTTGAACGGAAATCTTGGCTTGGGGCTCTTGTAAAGTTCAAAGAACACGTCAGCCTTTCTTTCTCTGATGCAAAGTTTTCCACAGGTGTGAAGAAGGTCCAAATTCCCCAACTGAAGCATCTGACAAATAACAAGACAGACAAACAGTATTAGATCTTAAGGGTCAGTAGACAAGAAACTAAAAAACTCACAACCATTTTCTCTCTTGCTTGTGTTCCGCAGCCCCCAGCCAACGTAAGGGGCTCCTTTCACAGGCTGGTGAGTGTGAGAAGGTAGGAAATTTGCTGCTTAACTTTGTTAGGCTTTACAGCAACAGGATAATAAATAACACCATCCTTGTAAAATGCAGAGAGGACTGTCTGATAGCTCACTACTGAAAGTAAAGACGAAGAGAAGGGAAATGCTTAATGCCCTATCTTGTCAGCTACTCCATGACAGAGGTACTACCAGAAATTGAAGCATATGGTAATATGAAGTGGCCTACTGTGGCTAAAAAAACAGGATGGCCCTTTCTAAAAGTATATATGGCCACAACTTAAATAATACCTTCCTGAAAATGATGCCAAAATGATGCCAGAAGGCAAACCTGATATTTTTAGAGAATTCATTCTGAAACTCCAGAAGCAGAAAATATGTTTGCCACAGATTAGTTCCACAAACTATTTCAAAGCCAATTCTTTGTGCCAGCAACAAACCTTCTTTACCTTTTTCCAGCCCTGAATCCAAAATCCAGCATGAAAATCACTTGTTCTGGGCCTGAATTCACTAACAGGAAACCCAAGGCACTAGTTCCTGTATTTACATTACAAGTTTATGTGCTTATTCATAAAAATCCTGTAGTCCGAATGATCAGCTTGGGTTGCTGATGAGGAGGCTTATTTTAATTTCTTTCTGTATTTCAATTAAATGCATGACTATTGATTTCAGTGTATTTTTTCAGTTAAAAGCACAGTGATTTATGTTGTTAAAATGATACTGCCTGCCCTGCCAAAAGCATGCATCTGGGAACATTTCTGGGTTGCTCACAGTCTTTTCTCTCTTTCTGCCTCTGACTGCCAGTGCCTGCTGTTGAAACAAACCAGCTACTTCAAAAGGCAGTTCCTGTTTTCTGTCTTTGAGAGTCTGGCAGTCTTTTGAGGGGTGGGGCTGGGCTGGGGGCAGGAGTAGTAAGAGAAGAAAGGTAGATTCAGGGCCCATGAATAAAGAGAAAGAAAAGTAATGGTAAAACAGTACACCTACCTGAGTTCCAGTCTTTGTCCCAGGTCGATACCATTTCTGGATTCATCTGAGGTCCGTAAGTTGAGATTTGGGGAGATGCCAGCTCTTCGCAGCCATCTGAATTTTGTGATCCCCATCTTCATAAGCTCATTGTCAGCCTGCACTTTGATGGCTCCTTCCAGAACGGTGCTGTGATGTGCCCAGTGTCCCCTGCTGTGACATGCCCATCCTGGCACACAGCTCTGCACAACCACAACAGGACAGAAGAGCAGCCCCAGATTCACACTCATCCTGTTCTTCAGCTGGTTTGACGGTTGCTAGTTCTTCTCTCCTTTGTTCAGCACTTTTGATACTCTCTACTACAGTGAGTTTCTGCAAGCCTTTTTCAACACCTACATAAGCATTTTTATTCCTGCAGTAATTGGCAGTGAATCTGCACTGCCCCTTCTCTACTCAGGACCAGAAAACCCAGCATGTTCTTGTATTATTAATGAAGGACTTTCTGCATTGCCACAGGTAATACAGTATTCACATGAGCTTCACATTCAGCTACTTACAGAAGCAATTATGCTTGCTGAGCATCTACTCTGGATGGTACCAACAGGACCTCAAACTGAACTCGGTTGCTCACATGGACATGCTAGCACCAGATAGGCTTTACCAATAAACTGTTGGTATAAGCCAGAGTCTGTTCCCCCCTCCCCTGCCAGCTAAGCAATTAACAGTATAATTATTATTCTATAGTTATGCTGGTGTGGTTCTGCATGTAGAAAAGTCGTTAAGCTTCAAAAGTAAAGGCACACTTTCTGCTGAGTCAGGAATCTTCTTATTAGGTGCATGGCAACGCATTAAGGAGGAACAAGAGAGGCATAGATGCACATTTTTTCTTGAACATGGATTTTCATCTTCCAAGTGCTTTACAAAAAAATGTGTTGTGATTAAGCATGGCAACACATTTTTCAGGAACTACCAACCTTATTTTCTCAATAAGAAAAATGAAGCAGAAATTTCAAGAGGATTTGCCCAAGTCAACAAAAAAAACAAGTGAAAGAAAAATGACTGATTTCCAGTTTCCAATTCACTACTACATCAAACCTTGTTCTCCACTTTTAAACACTAAGTATCACCAAGATTATTATCCTAGCCTAACAGCATACTTCCAGTAACTTAGGATCTTTACAAGAAACCTACAGCATGGATTCAGCATTTTATTAAGCCCAAAGAATATTAGGGATTTGCCAATTTTAGAATTCTTTCAATAGCTATCTATCCACAATCTGCCTGTTTAAGTCTGTTTGATAGTTTATGGGTTCTGTAGATTCATCAGTATCATGGACTTAATCAGTTCTGACCTGTTCCTTGAGTTGTTGTAACTGATGATGAGCACTGGGCATCACTTCTTGTCCCAACTGAAAGGTAACTTGCAGTGAAGATGATTCAGGTCAACATGTTTCACTTAGCAAGCAGGAGGAGCTCAGAAGGTGATATCTCAGCTGATGACATTGTGCTATGTTAAGGCAATCACATCCTATCACATTATTTTATACAGGCTTAGAAGGAAAGTGCGCCATTTTAAGCATAAGAATACTTCACCAAGAAACCAGAAGTCACATTTTTAGTGTCATCTTTTCTCCTAAAAAGATACCTTCTAGCACTCTTAGCATAGTATTCTTTTAATTGAGTAACACAGGGTATTCAGTACTCTTAATTGTCTGATAACCACCCTCCATATTTTTGTTGCTTCTTGAGTAAAATTACTTGAAGTCTGACAATGCAAACTATACAACTATAAATAATGCAAATGAAACCTTCACTTCCTAATATGATTTTTGGGAGGCTGAAAATTCCCCCAAAACAGCATGTTTAAGTAGCCATTTTCAACATCCCATTCAATTCAACACATGTTCTTCCAGTGGAGTAACAAAGCCACTGCCTAATAATAACTTTTACAAACCCAATTTGTTTTTACTGTTTGTGTTATATGCTTATGTTTTCATTCCCATCAGCCTGGACATCAAATCTATAGTGTTAAACATTTGTGTATTACCACTTTCAATTTTGATTCTCATTGCTATAATGCTTGCATCACTAAAATTTGAAACCAGTAATATCTGTTAGAAAAATAAATTATCTTTCAAGATTTTACAAACATGCATTTATGGTTTCCAAAAGTACTAATGCTTTATCAGGAACTTGATAGCTTTGTGCTTCCCCTGAGAAAAAGAATATGAAAGTCTAGGTTACTTATGTGGAGACTAGAACCACAGGCACTGAAAAATCAGTTTAAGAGCTCTGAATGGAGGCAGGGGGCAAATGGTGATTTGAAAGCACACAAATGCTACTCAATAATCTTGCTCTGGATTAAAAGTTTTTTTCATCTTAAGTACATTTCTAAGATAAAAGCCAAAAAAGAGCAAGAAGAGAAACATGAGGCCAATCAGAAGAAGATACCAGAACCCTGGTTATACCTCATCCAAGTACAAGAAGATTCACTGATGACACTGAAGGTAACTGACCTTATATCACCCCAGAGAAAACCTAAATCTCTTTTTCTCGAGTTTACAAGTAAGAGAAAGCCAAATTGGTAACATCTTCTTATCTTGGTAACTGTCTTAACTTGAATGATTCTCACTGTGCTTGAAGGCTGCAGGAATTGGCTTCCAACATGACTGGGAAGAGCAATTTCAAGCAGTCTTTTGGGGAAAGATGACAGAAATAGAAAACAGGAGGACTCTGAATCCATCAAAAACTTACAGCTGGTCATCCTGTGATTTCTACTCAACAGCAATACTACAAGACATTCAATGGCCTGAACTGTAACTAATGGGAGCCATTCCTTTTTCCTCTTCTTTGAAAAGGTTTTCCTTAGACCTGTTCTTCTCAGTCTAACAACCTGTTCCTCCCATAAAATCCACACCACATCCCATTCCCCAAGTGTGTCCCACCAACGTCCAACTTGTACACTGGAGATGCAGAAGCCATGAAAGCATGGGGTCCTTCCCTGGTGGACATATCCTGCCTGGTATTTCACCCTCCTCTCTCAACTCCAGTTCGCTCTTGGCGGCACTCCAGGTTCTGTGCTGCCTCACTGGCCTCCTCCCAGCCTCCTCCAGTTATGTTCTCAGTAGCTCCACAAAGAGCTACCTGTTGGCCCACGTACCCTTATGTATCACCCCTCCTTCCTCTTCTGCCTCCCTCCTGCCCTCTGGTTTGCACGTCTATTGGATAGCAGGCTAAGAGATTTCTTACCCAACAGATGGGCTCACAAACAGGGAAGCGAGGAGAGTGATGGAAGAGCAGCTCCTTAACCACAGGGTATCCATATGCATTCACACTGATGGGTTGCACCATGCTCGCACCATTGCAGGTTAAAAGCTTCCTTAAAGCAAAAGCTATTACTTCTTATAATTTGCTTGTGCTGTGTTTTTAGGCTTCCTGAACTATAAGGGGTCATTATGCAAGATACCATGCCTAAAATATTAACTCTAGGTCACTCTATTGATAATATTTCTGAAGATAAAACAGATTACCTGCCCTCAGTAAATGACTCCCCTGCCTTCCCCCACTACTCCCCATACAGCCATTATTACTTGGTCACTGACATTTGAAGAGGTAGATGAGATCTTCCGAGAGTTTGACCTTTCTTTTTTTTTTTTCCTGAAATATTTTTTTGACCCTTTATTTTTTTATTTTTCTGAAATCTTTACTTTCTAGAGTACACCGCATGAATGGGATTTCAATCATCAGATACTAGGTGCTTCAGTGACATCAAAATGTTGTTCATTGGGAATGGAAAGAGAAGTAAAACAAGGAATTATATCACAAAGATTCATTTCCCAATATCCTTTAGGCTACTGTTGCGATTCTACTTAATCCAAATATGCTATAAGACGCAAAAATGAATGTCTCCAACACAGTTTACAAAAAAAAAAAAAAAGATCAAGAAAACCCACAACCAAAACTAAAAAAGCAAATCCACCTCAATTTGTTGTTCACAAATATTTTTTAAAAATTCACCCCTTATGCCAGCATTTTGGCTGACTGTATTCTACTCCTCTGCCATTAATGCTCCCTGCCATAAGCACAACTCCTAGCTGGGGATTCCAATGCGTTAGCAGAGCTAGGATAAGATTCCAGATCTCAGTTGTGCTGGCATGAAGACAGGTCTCCTCAGTGATACAGAAGACAATATCCTAGGGAGACTGGAATTAGTCCTATTCTGCACAACTCAATCCAAGACGTAAGGCATACCAAGATGCAAGTAATTACTAGCTAGTGGCTACAGATAGGAATGGAACATGGTTCAACCTAAGCATTTCATGACAAGTGACAGGACGGCTTGAAAAGGGGGGCTTTTTTTCCAACAGGATGGAAAGTGTCAAGAGCAAAGAAAAAAGGGTTACCTCTTCAGTTTGGGAGGGGCTGATTCTGGGCATTGGAGATACTTGTGGTGTTTTCAGCTGTGTGCTGTTGCTGTCTGGAACAAGCTCTCTGTGGATTGACTGAATATGGTTTTGGAGTTCACTTTCTGATTCAAATTTAACATTGCAACTAGAACATCGAGTCTTCAGTCCCCCTGCCTTGCTTTTGTTCTCAATGGAACTCAAGTTCTCATTTTGGCCCATGCCTTGTCTGTTACTGCTTGAAGGGATGTTGACACTTGGGCTACCACTTTTACTGAGATTAACACAGCTAGCACACAGACCATATGGCAGACCGTTGATGTCAAGTTTCACTAAATCCTGTTTCGAACGGAATTCCTTCAGGCAGGAAGCACACTTGTACAGTTTCTGGAGATGCTGCGCACGCCCCGTGGACTGCACGGCAGAACCATTTCCAGTTTTCTGCATGTGGAACGTGCCGTGGATTTTCAGTTCCAGCGTGGAGGTCACGGTCTGCATGCACACCACGCAGCGGAACCCCGTCAAGGAGTTCCTCAAGTCAGGGTGCATTTGGCAATGCTCTAAAAATTCCTCCTCACTCTGGAGGGGCATCTTGCAAATCCTGCAGTTTCCAGTGTCCAGGCTCTTACTGTGTGTGACTTTATGCTCAGTAAGAGTCAGAAGAGATGGAAACCGCTCACCGCAGATTGGGCACATGTAATGTTTCACTGGTCCCAAGTGTGTCTGCATGTGTTCTCGGAGCCCATTTTCAGAGAAGAATGTTCGAGAACACACATTACACTTGTAATTCCCTTTGATAAGTTCAGCCTTTTTCTTCACTATGGCACTTTCTCCAGGCCGAATGTTGTGGTCTCGAAGCTGGTGGTTTTGCAGGAGAGTCTCCATGGTATAAGCTGCTCCACAAATGTCACAGCCGTACATAGGCTCAGATGTGTCCACATCTTCTTCGCTGCCATCGTGGCTGTTATGGGACTCCTGGCTATTTGTCAGCAAGGTCTGGAGCTCCACTTCCTCTTTCTGAACCTGCTCAGCTGCCCCGTTCGTCCCACAGTTTGGAGTTTTTGTTTCAAAAACACAATGCTTTTCCCTCAAGTGCTTTTCCAGCAAGATGATAGCGTGGAAAGCTTTGCTGCAGAATTTGCAGTTGTACTTCTTGCTGTGCGTAGTAATGTGACACTGCAGCTCCACCTCTGTACCAAAGGACTCACCGCAGAAGATGCACTTGTGCACTTTGCCTTGGTTCTCCAGGTGGTTGTGTTTAACATGAAGCTGCAGGTCAGTCTCGTTGCGGAAATCCCAGTTGCAAGACGTACATCTGTACACTTTCTTTTCATTGCTGTGCTTCACAGCCAAGTGTAGCTGGATAGAGACCTTGGAGTCAAAAACCTCTTGGCACAAGGTGCAGCGGAAGAATACAAATGTATGCATGTCCAGCAGGTGTTTCTGCAAGTCATCCACAGAAGTAAACTGCTTGTCACAGCTTTCACAGATGTAGTAGGTTGAGGTGATCATGAAATGAATGGTAACATGCTTCAGCAGGGACTCTTGATTGGGAAATTCCTTGTTGCACTGAGGGCAGGTCAGTTTTGGCAGGACGGTGTCGAGATGTGTTTTTAAATGAGTCTGAAAACCGTCCAAGGAAGTATACTTAGCACCACACTGATTACAAATGTATTCACCTGCAGGACGAGGAGGAGCACCTCCAACTGCCTGCATCATCTTTAAAGAGGTCTGCTCAATGGTTACAGGAGATAAGGGACTCATGGCTCTGGATTTTTTTCCATTATGGATGTAATTCAGTGCCAAAGGAATGTTCTTATGGTTCTCCTTGATATGCTTGTTGAGCTTAAGAACGCTATTAAATATTGGAGAATTTGTACAGTAAGAACAAGAATACACTTCCACCACTGGATCTTTTGGGGTTCCGAGCACAGGGGAACCAAAACGGGAACTGCTAAGATCACAATGGACTTGTCTAATATGCTCTTCCAGAGAAGAATCTGTAAGAAATCCCATGTAGCAATGGGGACAAAAGAATGCATTACTGTCCTTAGCAGCAGGGTTGGCAAATCCATGAGAACATCGGATATGTTCCTGAAGAGTGTTGAGGTCATTGAACACTTCAGAGCAGAAGTTGCACTGGTACACCATGGCAGGCATGGTAGAAACAATCAGTCCTGGGTCCGGAGCTTCATGGACTTGCTTAAGATGTTCGTTCAGATTGTAGAGAGATGGCAACACCTCCAAACAATACTGACAGATGTGGGCTTGTTCGGGTTTATCTAAATGCATAGTTTTCAGGTGTATCTGCAGGACTGCAAGGCTGGAAAACAGCTGTTTGTTGCAATAAATGCAGCTGTAGGTAACTTTTGGCTGTTTACTCGAAGGACCAGTGATATCTGGCACTTGCTGAGCTGCCCGCTTCCTTCCGCGGCCTTTCGGTATAGGGGGAGCTGCTTCCACCATCGTTGAACTATCCACCGAGAGATTGGAATCAGGAGTGGTGCTGGAGACCGAGGTGTAGCCAACAGTCACCAACGACGGGCTGTTGCTGTGGTTGCATGACTCTGGCTGCTGGTGACTATCCATGTGGCTGTACAGCTCTTCCACGGTGTGAAAGTTCTCAGAGCAAATGCTGCACGAATTCTTCTTCTCACCATTATGGGCCTGCTCCATGTGATTGACCAAAGAGGTTTCCTCTACAAAGAGTTCATGGCAGTAAACACACTGAAGAGCAGACCGGTCTTCGTTAGGGGAACACTCAGGGTGGCATTCTGCAATGTGCTTCTGAAGATCTTCAGGAAAATCAAAGCCTTCCTCGCACTGACTGCATTTCTGAGTGTCTTTCATTTTCCAGTCCTCCATCCGGGAAGCAGACTGAGAGCCATCCTTGTTTCTCTCGTGAACCTGCATGTGACCGTGCAGCGAACTGGATGACAGGAATCCGCGTCTACAAATGGCACATTTATATGGCTTGTTGGACGTATGAGTCTTTAAGTGAATTTTAAGATGATCGCTCCTGGAGAACGCTGCGTCACACTCGCTGCAGTGATACTTCTTGTCTCCCGTGTGAAGCTTTATGTGGCGGTCCCTGCTCCGTTTGTGTTTGAAGAGACGACTGCAATACGTGCATTTAAAAGGGAGCTTGTCGCTGTGACTTTGCTCGTGGTGCTTTAAGTAGCTGAGGCGGCTGAACGACTTGTCACAGAACTGGCATGGATAGGGCAACCCTGGGCCTCCTTCCTCTTCGCCAAAATCACAACCTTCTCCATGGCTCGGGGAAGTCTGGTCCTTGCTCGAAGGTGATGATGCTGGCCATGAGCAAGTGGGGTCATCCTCAACATCCACTCCATCTGAAATGAAAAAGAAACGTGCCCACAAGATTAATCCCTACAGCTCAAAGGAGACACCGAATGCACATGAGCAACGCAGACCTGCTACTCCTAAATAGCTAAAACATTAAACTCAGAGTAAGATATTTCTTACACCTGTACCCAACAGCTTCAAGACCACATTTATTTTTATCAGACTGTAAAACATTAAAAGTTATTAAATAGTTCTGTGCCCATATTACCTTTTTATTGCTTTTTTATCATTCTTTCTCAGTTGCAGGATATGTATTATACACTGACACCTTTATTAAAATGCAGATTTTAATATATTTAATGTTTCTTTTGTATCCATTGTAAAATGATTTGCATATTATGTGAGCATCTGAAGAGTCAAAGGAAGGGAGAAAATATTACAGGAATGATTTAAAATTAATACAGTCAACCCACATGCCTAATATTTAATAAAAAAAATCCCTCTGCTTTGTCACAGTTTTTTTTTTCCCCTTGAAGTTGATTTTGAACGCAGAAATCTTTTAAAGGCTATTACTGACAGAGACTTGGGTGTTATTCTAAATAATATGAAAAATTACAGGGGAGGAACAGGGCAACAATATAAACAGCAATGTTTTCTCTAATAAAGTGCTACCAGATTTCTCCAATAACTATACAATTCAGTTACTGAAAGCTGGTAGCTGGATCATTAAATGTTCAAAACTAACGAACTAACAGCCAGGATCAAGGAAAATGAGAAAGTTTCACAAGGGTCAGAAGTGAACAGCATTTTTTTTCTTTTCTAAGTTCAAGAGGTTGCCCACCACTTCTTCCTTTTTGCAAAAGCCTCAGCCAGCTGAACTTCCTTAGTCCAGCAGAACCTGTACTGTGAGGTGATCACAGACAAAGCGACTTGTGAAAAACTGGAAACAGGAAAAATGATAAATGATTATGGTAAAAGCCGAATGATTTATGAGTAACAAGGAAAAGACAAAACAGGAATGCTAGCCAGATAATAAACTAAACTAGTTATCCATGATATTACCTCATCTCTAGACAGGGCAAGTCAACTTTTTTTCACCAGGTGTGCTCTACAATTTTTACACCTTTTGTTTTAAGTGTAAACTATGTTGCTCCAATGATTACACTCGTAAGAATGCTTGAAAGACCACTTTAAATCAAATAATCCTTTTATTCCTTTCCAGGGGCAAGGCTTCATGCTTTTTTTTCTTTTTAAATTTAAAATCGATTACGGTAATAGCACAGAAAAAGACAGGATAAACCTTTTTGAAAAACATCTTTCTTCAGATATTCTTGCAAAACAGTTTCTTTGCAACCTCAGCCTTCCCTCAAGAAATTTACTACACTGGCATGAAAGTTGGAGCTGGCCTATATTATGTAAACAAATTCCAAGCCTGCTTTCTTTAAGGTAACAAGATTTTACTAGATGATCAACCTCTTGCTTATCCACAGGAAACAGATGAGGATTCATTCCTTTCCTGCATCGAGAAACTGATGACAACACCATCTCCCTATCAATGCCAGATGGCAACCATCGAACTCTGAGAAAACAACCAAACACCATTCCTGGATCCCTGCCCGTTGACACAATGCTTTTCAGCGTAAGTTGAACACTGGATGGTTTTTTATCCTCTTGTTTACCTCCTGAAGAGGTGGGGGGGTCAAAAATTACACACACCTTTCTCACGCACGGACACCCACTCATACCCATGCCCCAGTATATATCTGCACTTACCTGATGAATCTGCACTACTGGTTTTCATTTAAATAAATTAAAAAAAGCAAACACAAGCCTAGGCATCATGTCTTTGAACTGAAAACACTGTTTGTTTTTTTAAGAAAAAATAAAATAAAATTAAAATCCTCTCCTCTGGCAAAAGTACTACCATCCCCTGAAAGGCTTTGCAGTGTATTGAAGTGAAGTTGCTCATTGTCATACATACTAAGTGATAGCAGACAGTTGAGTTTTCAAGTTGCTACATTAATGACTGCAATATTCATAGGAGACTTTTGATGTAAATCTGTGTACTGCCCTTTCAAATTGCGGGGTTTGACTCTTAGAATTGGAAATGATCAAAGCAGTGGAAAACCTACTCACAGAAAAAGATGTTAACCTTTTATTACATTTTTAAACTTTATTTTAAATGAATATATTTTCAGCCAGGTCTCCTAAGTGGAAAGATGTTCTGTTCTTTAAAAATCAAATGTATTTCTGACATACAAATGCTGCTGGCAGATGAGCAGGAATTTATGTCAAAAACCTGAGCAAAGAAAAATAGTCTGCAACTGCCTAAGCAACATATTTTGTAACCAAATTTAGTATTAAAATGTATATCCTATGCAGAAATGATATATTATTGTATAAATGTTTAGAGGAATATATACTAAGTGTTATAAATAGCGTGCTATCACTGACATGGTAGTAAATCACTTTCTTTTTGTGGCCACTGCCTGCTTGGTTTTACCTATTATACAACTATTCCCTCTGGCTTGTGAACCCCAGCGGGACGTCGGGCTGGCGGCGGGGTCAGGATCAAGCACTGAGCGTGACCACAGGAGAAGCAAGGGGAGCCCCTTTTCCCCCATCCAATTCTCCTTGTTTGCTTGGGGTTCTCTCCTTTAGCTTTTGCACGAGGTAAAAACAAAAACAAATAAAAACAAAACACAACAAAACACTGGAGGGGGAATACGGTTACTACAGCACAAGCCTGGTTCTTACTTTCCAACCAGCAAACACAAATGTTTCTGCATGTCACGCTGCTGTTGTTTTTTTTTAATCCAAGCCCATAATAATTCTGCACAGTAATTTTCTTACTGCAAAAAGGAAAAGAGCAAACCATTTAAAGGTCTAATCTAATGTCTTCTTTTTTTTTTTTTTTTTTCAAATCTGCCCTTTCCGAGCTACCGGAGAACCTCTTCCTTCCCGTCAGGCTCGGGGAACCCCGCGCAGGGCAGCGGGGAGAGGACAACAGGATCTTCCTGAGGCCGAGTGTGACGGGGCAGCCTGCACACGGCAGCAGGGAGGACAACAGGATCTTCCTGAGGCCGAGCACACCGGGGCAGCCTGCATGGCTCTGTGGCTTCCCCTGGGGTGGCTGCGTGGAGGGGGCCCAGCCGGCCGGCGGCCGTGCTCCGGAAGGGGGGCCTCAGCGCGCCATCGCACAAAGGGCTCCCAAAGCGGGGCCTGCAGGCCCCTGCTGCCGAGGGAGATGGTTCATTGCAGGCTGGTTTTCCCTGTGCCGACTCCAGCCTGCATGGGATGGACTCACGCCTGGGCTCAGGGGCTGTCTAGAAATGGATCTGGGGACAGCAGTCGAGATGGAAACCCCAACTAAGGGTAGCTGCTGCTGCTGCAGCAGGACCTGAACGGTGGCATTGCCCACCCTACCGTCTCCCCATGCTTCCTCACGAAGATGCAGTGCTAGATAACTAAGGTGCAACTGGCCATTTCCCAATGGCAGTCAGCAGTTGCCACAGGCTGCCATGTGCTGAGGCCATGCTACGTTTGTTGGCATTCACTGAGCAGCTACAGGCTCCCCAAGTCACCTCAGGGAGCTCCCCACATGTGAGCACTGGGCTCGGGGTGCAGACCCCACTGCTGCCTGCCCAGGGATATTTCACACAGACCTGCTTTGTGTTGGGGGTGAAGTCTGACCCGTGGCTGGGATAAGACTTCAAATCCCTTTTTGCCAATCACTCCAATAGGAAATACAAACAGCTCGCTGCTACTCTGCATACATCCATGTGCGTATAAATCTGCAGACACCTACCCACTGAGCTATGTCAACATTACAAATGCTGATTTTAAATGTTATAACGAGCTGCTTTTAAACACTCTGGATGAAATTCAGATGCACGCATGCAAGTCCCCAGCAGTGGCACACGTCTATCTGGGGCAGAAGAGGGTTCCAGGTATGTCACACGGTGTTTATGGGGGTTTAAAATATATTTTCTGTATTGACTTATTCTTTTTTCTTCTGTACTCACTAAGTGCTACTTACCGTAAATGCCTTTTCTGTGTTATGGCAAGTATTCTGACTTTCAGTGTGATGCACTTAACATGTCCATGTAAATTTTTAATTTTTGGAACCAGTCACTTCACACTCGCTGACTCTAAGAAAGCCCTAGCACTCACAACCAAAAATCTTTGCTGGAAATCGGCTACAAGGCCTAAAAGTCTATTTAAAGATGCAAATGTGTGTGAATAGTTAGTGCAGATGTTTTTCTCCACCGACTGTACTTGCTGAGTTTCACCATTTCCATAAAGCACATTAAAACAAGTGTGTGAACACTCTGAGATGAAAGTACCAAGCACTCCTGAGACTTCCAGTGGAAAGTAGAGCTGCCTGACTTTTCTCCAAGCAGACAGGAATGCCCATGATTCAGCAGCCTGAGTAAATAAAAGAGGTCCTTATTTCCTAATTTTGCTGGCTGGCCACACTGCAGCAGTCTCTGTGTTGCTGCCAAAGGGGATGCAAAACTGGAACTACACCCAGCAGCTGAAGGACTGTCTTTGTTAGCCAGCCAGGCCTTCCTGACCATCTTCTGGCAACAAAACTACCATATCCTGCAAGGAAGACCTCCATCTCAGGCTTGATAGTTCTCTAGTCTGTCTAATAGGACTAAACAACAGATTTTGCCTGGTCTGTGCTGGAGGAGGACAGCTGGAAACTCAGTTAGTAGCAGAGTAACACCTGTTCAGTCATATTTATGGGGGAAAGTGCTCACTAACAGAAAAGTGAAGTAATACCAGAAGGAGTTATCCCATGGAAGGGGGAGGGAAGAAGGGGGAGCATCAGAGCACAAAAGCACCTCTGTGGAGTTCGCGGCCAGCCACTCATGTGCCAACCTCAGTAGTCGTGAAGTCTTAATAGTGATCTTATCCCTGGTGCTGCTGACTGAATTAACAGTACTGCTTCAGAAAAACTTTATTTAGTCACCAGGAAGGTTTACGACATATGCACACTTTGGCTGGAATATGCTTCAGGGCACTTGCTTTATCATGCCTTGTTTTTCTGTATGTTTTACACACATTTTTGCTGCCACTAGACAAATGGCCGCATTCCTAAAGAAACTATCGGCAAACCTTTGTGCTCCATAACATAGAACATTCCTCTGATAAAGAAGGTTTACAAATATGCAAAAAATATATATTCTCGGTATCCTATAAAAAGTAGCTTTCTATTTTCCCTGTTTTGCTGCTCCTGTAACTGGGACACAGAAAAGCTGGAGCGGTTTGCCTCAGGTTACAAATGTAATCTGTGCAACAGAGGAAACAGAACCCTAGGTCTGAGCCATCCCTGCAAGAAAAATCCTTTCTCCCCCCTGAAACGCAGAGCTGGCAAAAAGCTTAAGCTGATGGACGCGACCAAGGAGAAAGCACAGCCGCTCAGCTGACAGACACCCTCGGGCGCCGGGTCCTGCTGACACCTTCTTGCCGTTTTGCCCAGTTAATGGCAATGGCAGACTGGTCACACCGCCGTCCTGCTGGACCCATCTGAAGCACTGAGTAGCAAGGGACATAGTTTATAACAATGGGTACGCAGGAGGAGAAGAGAGACTAAAAATGCCAAACCAAGTATACCAAGCAGCAGAATGTAAATTTGTCTGAGACATACTTTCGCATGCATACGGATGATGAATATGTATGTACATGTACTCACTGAACCGTTGTGTAGGTATTATTTGTTGTACCACCACCAGCCAAAGACCTGTTCATATACCACTATATGCACACACGTGCCCTCATACACACCACACACATGGAAAGACATGGATAACATACAAACTTACAGCCTTGTCAGTTTACCAGATGAGTAGCTACAAGACAGAATTCAAACCGCAAGTAAGGAAAGGACTAAGTAGGAGGTAGGTAGGTCAGTTAACTGGATGGATGATAGACCTCCACAGTTTTAAATCCTTGCATTTTTGTGTAGGTAATTGAGTGAAGTGGTTATTATATATCATATAGTTTACTTGTAATGGCTGCTTCAGGTTTTAGTGCTGGACACATTTTATATTATTACTGCCACTAATTGTCTGCAGGGCTACCTTGAAAATGAGATAAGGAATCTAAAGGGAATATGCAGGTGTGAACAAATAGTAAATGAAGAGGTTAGATATTACTGAAATAAAACAATATAATGCTGTGTGTGGAATATATCTAAATAACAAGATCAAAGGACAGTGTTTAAGCATTAAGATTAGTGATGTCCTAGCACATATGTCCCTAAAACAAATGATGGTTTTGAAGTTTTTAATGGAATTAGCAGATAGTACTCACCTCTAAAGTCACTTTAAATAATATATATGTTGTTACATAACATTCTCCATTTGTTTTCAATAGAAATAGACACAGTTTTGGAAAAACTGCAACTTTAATATAACCATCACATTTTTTTCACATCAGTGACCCCACATTAAACTCACTCATTTGTCTCATAACTTATTAAATGGCTTGAAAACTAATACTCTGTAATGGGCATTCAAAAGAGAAACGTGAACTTTAAAAATTATTTATAATTTACAGATGTTTTTAAAATCTATCAATATTTCAAAACTACTTTGGGAGCACCAATTAAATGCATTAACAGTTAGATTACTGGGGGAAAAACATACAAGGGTTCCCGATTAACCAAACTGAGACAGCTGATATGGAAGTTTCACCGTTTTAAATTTCATACCCAGAAGAAAGGCAGCTCCCAGAAACAACAAATAAGGCCCTTTAATACATCACAGGAAAAAAACTGCTTGCTTTTATAAAACGCCTTTAATGCCTAGATAAGTAGTTAACATTCCCATATTGCTCTCCTAAGGTAACCTATGTCTCCAGTTCCATTATGTCTTCTTCACAAGACATATTACTATTACGTGTGCATAAATGTTTTCCTAGATTGTTGCTTAAAGTTCATTTGAACAGACGGAGCCCGCTGAATTCCATCTTCTACAGCCGAATTAAAGGAAATGTAAGCAGTTCACATTCTGCTCCACCTTTCAAATAATACGCAAAAAACAATTTGCAACTAGAAGAAAACAGAGCAACCCTCGGTTTGTTTGAGGAAGCCAGTATTTTGCGCCTCTCAAGGCAAAGAGAAAGAATAAGTAATTTTCCACAGTCCTGTACATATAACTAATGACAGTCACCATCCTCAAAGCTTATTATACTGCTTTACATAATTGGGAATCACATGTCACACAATTAATTTACAGGGGTTGTTTCGTTGTGACTATACAAGCACTAAGCGATTCAAATTAGCTCGTTTGTCCACTGCTTAAATGTGACAAACACATTTACAACCGTATTTCTTCCGCTGTTAAGTTGCCGTTGCTTTTAGGAGCTGTTTTTGTTTGTTTGTACAGTATGAGTCAGAGACCACCAGGCTTGCTCCATCTGAAGCTACGGTCAGAAAAAAATCACCCTGAGAATAATTACATTGAGAATCAAGATAATGGCAGAGCAAAAAAAAAAAAAACATTGAAACATTCTAGCAAACTTGTACATAATAGCAGTCTACTAAGAACCTGTACATTAAGAACGTCGTGCACCAAAAGTAGTGTTTCAGTTAATCGCTTCTTTAGTAGAAAATAATCATTATAATTTGCGGTGCTGATAACAGTGTTTGTGCAGCTTATTAAGAAGAATGCATGACTAGGGGACAAGAGTTCAGGCTCCTCGCCGGACGCCAGGAATTCCCCATGCATTCATTCTGCTGTCAGTGGGTCGTGCTCTCCCCAGACAGCACCACAATAGGACCAGAAACTCTCCCTCCAGTCTTCCCCTAAGAGCAGCTCCTTCCAAAAGCTGCAGAAGTGTACAGAAACCTCAGGGACAGCAGCCCATGCACCACAGTCCTAGTCATAAGGGTATCTTTCCAGTGGCATACGGGTATTAAAATGAGTTGGCTGCTGCCTTCTTTCACAGGTTGCAATAGAAGGAGCGTGTCCAAACTCAGCGAAGCGTAATTTTCTTTCTTCCCTTCCCCAAACCAAACACTCCGGAGGCTCAGACCCTAAAAGCTGACCAAGACCCCACTTCAAAGCTGCCTTCCAACTCCCCCTTCCCACCCAGCCCCCAGACCTGCGGGGAGGAGGGCAGGCTGTCAAAACCTCTGTAGCTGGAGGCTCAGACAAAAGATGGAGCCCCTGAGCAGCATTTGCAGGCAGAAACCCGTGAGATGCCAAGCACCACCTTGGGTTCTCATTTGAATATTGCCCTTCTTTCCCTTAATCTAGAGTTTAATCATGAAGGCCTGCAGGGACGGCTGGGGGTGTACCTCACACTCAGCCGCCTTGCCTCTTTTCATCACATGTGCCTGTCCCTCCCACCTGTGTCTCTATTTCAACCACCCCAATTCCTTGCTTCATTGCCTCGAGACCAGAAATCCACCAGCAAGATGCATTTTGGATGGGGGCTGAACTAGGACAAAGAAAAGGAAGGCAACGTGTGGGAAACAAAAAAAAAAAAAGAAAAAAAAAAAGAAAAAAAAAAGAAAAAAAAGGAATAGATGGTGGGGAGATAGAAAGGGGTAAATAAGTGCCTCTGAAAGAAACCCGGGGAAAGATATCGCAAAGCCTTTTACAGGAAATGGAAAGCAAAACGGAACGAGGAGTAAGTGAAAGCCATGCAGTCAGTTAACGCTTTCAAAAACATATCAGCACTATTTTACAGTGTGCTAGGATTAAATACAGTAAATAAACACAGCCCTGCTTATTTCTTCAAATGACAGAGACGTGGTGGCGGTCTTATTTACACAGGTGAAAATTCCTGGACCTAGATCTGCAAAGGGACTTAGGTGTCTCCAGGAGCCTAAGAAGCAAAGAAAGCAGGATTCATGGGGCCCCGGGGGGAACCGGGGAAAGGTCTGCAACCTCGCAGCTTGGGCACTCAGCTGGGAGAGGGGAGGACTGGGCTCTTTATACATTAAAGAGTCGCTGGATGAAAACGAAAATAAACCTAAGCACAAGGTCCAGACTGCAAGAACCCCTGGACTAACTGAGTGTCCTTCGCAGTAGGTGAACAGTCCCTTCTCAGATGTGCTCCTCCCAGCCCTATGAATACGGCAGTCTTTGCTCCGGCAAGCCCAGCTTCCATGGGAAGAGACCCCCGCGGATCCGAGGACCTTCTGCTTAGAGGCAGGAAACGTGGCTTTGAATCCCCTCGGGATGCTGAGGGAATGAATCTAGGCCTTGTGCCATTCAGCACTTGAACTACCCGGCCCCTGTGTAGGGAAGCCGGGAATGCAGCACTTTCTGCTCTACGTGCCCGCTGGGCCCTGGGCTTCGTACGATGCCCTCTGTGCAGCACGCTGATTAAAGGGGATGGATACCCAGATGCTCATGCTACAGTGGTTTGCAGAGATTGCCAAACCACAGATACCTGAGAAACTTTTGATGAAAAAAAAAAGAGCTACCTACCACCCCCAGGTAAACCCAGAAAGGTGCGTTTTGGATAGCAATTTCTATTTAGCTTCTTATAGCTCACCTAACATCACATTTTAGACTCTCTTTTTTTAGATCTGACTGTTAGTGCAGATGTGCTGCACAGCTGTTAAAAGTGATGTCCCTGAGCAAAGATAACCTTGGTTTTTAAACTAAGCCAGTGCTCAGAATGGCACACAAACGCTTGCAGCCACATTTACGCAGCACAGTCACCTTGGGGCAGGCTGTCTCTGGTGCCTTCTCACTGTAGTCAAAACGCAGTGCAAGGCAATACAGCCCCTTCTCATCATGGGATAGGTACAGGTAGGTGTGTGTGTAATCCACTGATTTACAGATGCTCCAGCCTTTACATGGGACGTACTGAATTTCCCCATTCATCTGAATGGTCAGAAGACCAAACGCTACTATAAAACTGTCACCTGGAAACTTCACACCTACCACCTGCCTTGCAGGTCCCTAGTCCATGCATGCAAATTTTTGCAAGGTAAGAGTTGCATTTAAAATTATATTTGCTCCATTCAGTTCTTTAATGTTAATACAGACTTATTTGGGTGATTTATTTATAAAACAGATGGGGAGATTCTTTGCAAAAGGCAGCATTCTCCTTCTCCTCTGTGTAATTTCCATTCACCAAAGCCTGCTGAAGCTCGTGATTAACTGTCTGAAATAGAGGCCTCTCCAGAAATAAAGAGATCTCTGCTTTGTTAAAGCCTGTATCTAAAACAACCCTTTGTAGCTTTCTCAGAGTAGAAAGGAAGCCTGGTGTGAAATACAGTAAATTAAGCCTTCTGCTGTCAGGGCTGGAAATAAGAGTAGAGCAGAATAGAGGCTGGATTTGAAATGATTTTTTTTTTTCTATTGGCTTCATTTACATCCTGTCTAAGGTCTTCTGAGCAGCTCAAGGTGTCTTATCTCTGGCTACCAGGGGGTATTTTGCAGTCAAAGCAGTTAACGTACTTTCTCTCTCTCTCTTTTTTAAGGCCATCTTATCTTATCAGACAGATCTCTCCAGGCTGAGGAGAACCCATACTTATCAGTAGCTGTACACTATATTGACAGCTCAGTGCTGCTAGGGACAAATGAAAGCTTAGGGTAAAGAAAGATCAGTTAACCTGTTCCACACTCAGTTTGGACTAATCTTTGGTTTGTCTAACTTCAGGTAACATTGTCTGATGTTGCTCTGTTTACTTGGACAACAGAGGCACACGATCCCAGCTTCAGTTGCTAAATCTGGTGCAGAGGTACAGCGCACAAGCAGCCACTGTAATAATCCCCAAGGCAGTCTGCCTGTTGACCTGTTGACCTCCACCGACTCCTTCTCCAGGTGACCTTAGGGGCGCTGACTGCTCTGGGAGCATCTGAGTGTTGCTGGGATTGCACAGCGAAGTAGAAACTGTGGGCTGCACAGGCTCTCTGTTCATAAACCAGCCTTCCCCCAGAGCAAGGGGAAGTGTGCATACCGAGGGCCAGGAAAGGAAAGTACTCCCCATTCTGTATAAATGGGAGCAATGAGGCTGAAAGTGAGCCTGAAGAGCATCCTGAAAGCTAGTTTTGGGATCAGAAGGTAAGGTGCAGAAGCTGGTATCTCCAGGAAGCACAAAGCAGCCTCCTCACCATGAGCAAAGATGTAAATGGCAAGATCCCTCTTGTCCTTTGCTTGGTGTCAAGAGCAGTGAACCAGGTCTCAAAAGTTGCAGTTGCTGCTACTGACAAGCCATTACCAAAATTTCAGGTGAAAAAACATGTAATTGAACATTAAGCTTTGCACTGCTCCTGCTTTGTACTTTTTTATGCTTATTTTTCCTCTCTCCCCTTTGCGTCCAAACACTTCATGAGCACTTTTGTATTAGTGATAACCCTAGACTTTCCCTGCAGAGAAGGTTCGCTATTAATTGTCCATTATCTTGGTGTGTCAGCACAAAAGAGAGGGAAAGAAATTCTCATCCAAATGGTTTCACCTCCCTCTCTTGAGAGTGATGCCCTTGTCAGGGCATTAAAGACATGAAAACCTGCCACTTATAAGAATTGTGTTTGAATCGAACCACTGTCCTTGAAAACAGTAGACACCAGATACCATCAAAATAAGCCACATTGGGCAGATCTTGTTCTGCTGTGACTCGGGCAACCTTTATACAGCTTATATATACATTTGTGATTGTATATGAATGCTAACATCATAGCTGAGGCTTAAAATCTTAAAATAAGAAAAGTTTGTGCTTTTTCATTTTATAAAACAGTAAGCATATTATAAATGGCAGTTGACAGAACGAAGAAAAGTTGGCCAGCATCTATGTTAAGTCTCTAGACACCGTATTAAAATTTGGGATAGTAGTATGTGCAGATTTTCTGAAAAGAGATTGTTGGAGAAGGAATAAGATACATACGACATTTTTTATGAAACACTTTGGAAGATTTCACCAGTTTAAATAAGCCTGAGGACACACTTGAATGTAAACTCATTGCTGAACCGAATCGTAAAATTTTTTAATTACTTCACACCACCAATTCTTAACAAAACATAATTCAAGCCTATTAAAATGCTGAATTTGCTTGTAGAATGAAACAGTATTTCAAAGAGATCTTTAGTAATTCTATTACTGTGTTCAGAGACGACAACAACAACAAAAAAAGAACTTCAGTTTCATCCACAACTGCAGAGTTGTATCTGTTCTTTTTTGGGCAACCTGTAGTTGCTTTTCACAATTTGAAGTCACGAGGAGGGAAAAAAAAAAGAAAAAGAAGTTACGCTTTGCTTTTAACAAGTAAACAAGTGTACAAATTAATTCAGAGAGCTGTAATTTTGAAAATTTTCTATGTTTAATGTGCACTGCAGTTAAACTACTTTTTCTGTACAAATTAATTTACTGCATCAGTGATCGATGTTTATGTTTAGGCAATTTTATTTCTCAGTATGGTAAAATTAGACCTAATAGTTGCAACCTGTTATGTCCAATCTGTCACTGAAATTCAAATTGCCTTTTTCCTATTATTCAAGGAGCAATTTGGAGGAATTAAAGCCATCTAAAACCAGAAGACAAACAATTCTCTGTAAGGACTCAATAGCCTGTGTCATCAACCTGCTCCAGAAAGCGGTGGCCTTTCAGAGGCAGAACCCTTTCCTTGGCTTCTCAAAGTTCCCCCTCTGCTGAGCCACAAAAGACACCGATGTTTGAAGATGCCGAGCCTTCCACCCCTTAGAGGGACTGTAAAGCCAGGACGTGTTCTGAGCCAGTGGAAAGACCGGCAACTGCTAACAAAAAAGACCCTTCCCTGTATTCCTCAATTGTTGATGCTCACAAGTTTTCAATTAGCCATCCTTGTATCTACAAAAAATAGATTTTGTTCTTCATCTGGGACAAGTTAGTTACTGTCATCTTGTTCTTGTCAGTGAGGCACTCAGCTGCCACAGACTATTATTATTTATCACTTCCAGAACTGAAGCACACTGGCCGATCTTTGTTTACTAACCCCTGCTTCATTTTTCTTCGCTTCAGTGGGACAGCCACGCTGTACAACTCAGGTTATTCACTCCTATCACCTGAAAGTCCTTGAGGTCTCAAAGACCCTTGCCCCATCTTCCTATGTGCCTTAAATGTATTGATTGCATTTTAATTTCTGTATGGGGTGTTGTCTGCTGTCTCTGTACTGGATTTAAATGTTTTACACTTAAAAGCCTAACAACAACCAGCCTCACAATTAAGAGACAAATACTCACTCTCCCTTTTTTTCTCTCACTTCTACCTTTATTTTCCTCTGTGTGTTTTTGTGTGGGAAGCAGAGATTCATTTTTCTCACATACAGAAAATGAATAAGTTATACTAGCCTGCATACAAGTTTTCGCTCTTATCAGAGATGGATGAAAAAGAAACAGTGAGGTGAGAGATAATGTTGGGTTTGAGGAGCTTTTGCATTTTTTCCAGTCGTTGTGCTTTACACTCCATCTTTTCTCACTTTTAAAATTCCAAGTAGGCTCATTTCTTTGCAAGATTGCTCAGATCATCAAGCTGATTAATAATTTTGCTACTAAGCTGTACTGATTAATGTGGATTAGTCGAGTGATTAATAATTTTATTGTTTTGCAGGACCAAGCTGCCCTAAATGTCTTGGGCTTTGATAATATTTTACAACTGGAACTTCCTCAGATGGATGATATGTAACTTCCTGGATTCCCAATGCTCAGCACAGTGGCATGACCTTACCCCTGGGTTCACTCCTCTGTTTTAGTGCCCATAAACCATTTTCAGATGACAATATTGGAACTCAGACCCTCGCTTCTTGCACCGCACTTCATTGCTACTTCCTCTTCCTCCTATTTGTTTGTTTCATTCCCCTGGTCGACGGTATCAGGCTTATCTCAGCATGAGGTAAAGCACGTCTTTTTGCTGATTCCTAGGCAGTTTCTAGAACAAAGACCTGAACTTTTGTTGGTCCCTCGGTAGCCTGCATAGCGCAAATAGCAACATAATCTACATGGCTTCATATGTGTATGCAATAGTTAAGTCCTTCGATGCAGGATGGATAACAGACACTGTATTCCTAGCATTTGACAGTGGAAGCAGAGGCCATTGTATTCCACGATTACATTTACACACTTCCTCCTGAAGTGGCCAATGAACCAAATCACTATTTATCATCTATTGTACAAGATTTCCTGACCGTGCGCGTGTTTTGACTTCTGTTTTGCTGATACTGGACTTCACAGTACCGTTAGTCTCCAGAGGAGCATATAAAAGCATGATCTATTCCTAAGACTGAACAGCGGGCTCTGTGCTGGGCAATGCACTGCCCGTTAGGCTGCACTTTCCTGCTAATTACAGTGGAAGTTTTCTTCTAAAGAAAACATGGCATTGCAAACGGCATGGCATCAGCTTGCTTTCTAATTGGAGCTTGCTTTCTAATTCTCCGAGTACTAAGTTTCACCGTAAACACACTCTTCTATATTTGGATACGGGATTTAACCCTCTTAGACAAAATAAGACTTGACACGATTATATATTTATTTGATCTTTTCTAAAGCAAGCCAAGCAGCATAAAGAGCCAAATGCAAAACAGTAAAAGTGGAAAGCAAAATCTAATAGCATGTTACAATATGCTATACACACAGAATTCAAAAGGGACCTGCCAGCCCCAAAAGACTCAATTCCCGACTAGTTAGAGGAAAGAGAAAAACAAAAGGGTAGCAGATGCAAAAACAAAGGTAGGGAGCCCATAAAACAGTCATGGATAGGCCAACTGAAATAAACAGGGCTTGCAGCTTGCCTTAAAGGCAGCCAGCAAGGGGCTCTGGCAGGGAGCTCCACAACGGAGGACAAGAAAGACTCGCCTTCGGCCTGCGCCTGACTCAGCCGAGGGAGAAAAAGCCGACTGTACGGCCAACTGCGAGCAACTGCCAGGCAGGGACATGGAGTGCGAGGCTCTTACCCAAGAACGGGGGGATTAAAATTTGAACAGCTACATGCATTGGGCTCTATTTTTTTCAGATATCAGCTTTCCATCCCAAAGAGGCTGCAGATCAATTTCAAGGGAAACAATTAGGAGCACATTACAGTAGTCTAGCCCAGATGACTGCAGTATGGGCTACGTCCAAGATAAATAAGCAAACTGTTCACATAAGCTGGAAATTCTTCACTGGGATGTGGAACTAGGGCCCTTCTTGCTGGGGAAGGAACATTATGAAGTTGGTCAATAATACTCTTGACTTGTATCCTGTACTAGCCTGAAAATGTGTCTCTGCATCCAAGACAGCTTCCTGTCTTCTTTATTTCATGCCCATTATGTCGGCAGCCTCTCAACACACGCCACCTAAGTGTTCTTCCCTGCTTTCCTCAGTCTTGTACATGTTGTGCTACAACCAGTTTCACCCCTCTAAAACACGTCTACTTGCAACATGCGTTACGTGCCTGCAAATATACTGCAGACGTCCTGTCAGCAAGCACCGCTCAGAGAAGACCAAATAAAAATATCACATGTTGTGCAATGGAACTGCAACTTGTAGCTCCCCTGGCCCCCCATATCCCACATAAGGACTGAGAAGGAGATGCAACGGAAGACTCCCTTGTGGAAAAAAGCAAACGCTCATCTTGGAATAAGGTATTACCCAATTGCCAAGATGGTATAACCATTTAAACGCTGTAGGACAGATGCCAGATTCAGGGTACTTCCCTGGGCTTCTGAGTCATGGGACAGGAGCCTTCACCTCCAACACGGACATGGTGGCAGCTTGAGAAGCTATGAGCTGGGGAGCGAAGGGTGCACTAGGAGCATGCTGACCATCACAAGGAGCCAGTAACAGCTGTTCCTGCAGAGCTATAGTCTCAACACAGGGTCACTTCAAAAAATTGGTAATCCAGGCAGAATCATGCTGTGGACTGGATCTGGCTTGCAGGACATTTTTTGGACCATGCTGTATTAACTCCAAAGCAAAAGCTCTGGCTTTTACCATGGAAGAAAAAAAAAAAAAAAAAAAAAAAAAAAGCCTATTTTGTGGCTTTTCATGTCATGGGCATAAACCCATGGGCATAAACCCAACCAAAACAATCTGAAATGCAATCAAGACAATTAGTTTTTTTTATGCTTTCTGATCCTAACATGGCTGCAAAGGCGACCGATAACCTTCCGGTCTGATCTTCATCTTCCTGGCAAAAAGGGATATGAACAATATCAGAGCAAACAATCGCTGACTCTGTATCAGTGTGCAGGCAGTCTATACTAAGCAGGCAGCCTGTAACAGGAAACATTTCCAGGAATTTTACATGTGTTTTTATTACAGCAGGATCTGTTTTCTCGGCTTTATTCAGTCATGAGCTTGGATTTTAGAACACAGTGGTACGATACCATGTCTGCTACTTAAGAAGAGGGATGGCTGCAGAAAGGTTGCACTCTCCCTGCTTTTTCTACTTAAACGTTTGGCTTTTGTTCCTTGGCTCTGATGTCTGCTACTTTAGTACAGGATTACCATCCCCACATTGGACTGCTTTATTTCCATAGAAAACTTCCAGATCTCTTTCTCTATTAGATATAAAATTACTGCCGCTGAAATACTTTAATTTGCAGATTTTCTTCACAACCTAAAAAATGTGTTCTGCTGAAGAGGTGGTTTGAATTGGTTCAGATTATCTTATATGAGGTAAAAAGAATCTGTGATGCCAACTTAACTTGCCCATGAGTGCCTACTTATATTCAGTGAAGAATTTAGCGCTCAAGTGTAATAAGCTTAACTACATTCCTCCTCTTCCCTGTCTCGTATTTAGTTGCTTATCCAAAAACTAATATTCTGTGTGTGGTAAGCATGATATACTTGTGATGCACTGAACACCCTGGGAGAACTTTTAGCAAGTTGTTTATGTCAATGAAATACTATCAGGCACATACAACAGATACAAAGAAGGGCTAGAAGAAAAAGAGTTGGCAAACCTTATGAACACTAGGCTGTTTCCTTTGACTTGTGTTACCAAATACTGCAATATACTAAAATCCACAGTCTCAGACTAAATCCTGGCTCCACTGAAGCCAATGGAATTTTGCTATTAACTTTAATGGGACCAGTATTTTAGCTTTGGTCTGGATCAGGTTTGAAGAAGGGTTTAAGAAAATCAAACTTATTGCCTGGGAGTCCAGTGGTAATATTCAAAACAAATGAGCTATATTACTTGGGTTCATGAGGAAAATACAAAATGAAAATTATGATAACTTTTCAAGGTTTATTAACTCAAGTCCCATAGCCTCGAGGGGCTATCTCCATCTGCCCTATTTATATGCTACCATGACAGTTCCTGCTCTTTGGTAAGTTATGTTAAAAAAGTCTTTGTATCTTAGAAATATCTTTAACTTCCCCTAGATAAGTATTTTCATCCAAAACACTCTGTGATTTTATTTTATACTAATAACTCTCTTTATGGCACTTATTTTTTTACCGAATATGAACACCTAACCACTAACTTGCATATACAAACTGCATTTTTAAGTGAATACTTGGAAAGATGGCATATATATGAAAAATAATGTATTATATATATTTTTACACATATATAAAGGCATATCTAAATAGAGAGATTTACCTTCTCCTACAAATTACCTCAAAGACCCTGAGGTGTAAATTACATGTATAACTAATTCTAGTTAAAAAATAGATAAACTCCTATTTTCAAGCCTCTCTTCCAGAAAAGGTGGTACGATAAGTAGCTATAAGAGCATGCAGACGATCCCCAAAAGCGCATAATCCTGGTGGGAACCTCACTCCTCCCAGCTCTGTCCCAGTTAGCTGTCTGGCTAGAGGCATCTGACAGGGTGCAACCGTGGCACTGCTACACTGAAAGAGGTGGTCTCTCAGCAGGCCCAGCAGTACCACAGAGGAAATACAGACACTAAAACATTTCTGGTGATACTGATGGCCAAATCCTACATCTCCTACAGTTCAGCTAAAATAAGCTCCACAGTGGCTCCCTATGTAGTCAGATGTCGAGTCTCAGTGTGCTCAGGTGTAGTCAGATCAACTTCTTAAAATGCACTTAATGGCCCTGTCACAGGCCCAAGAAGTACTTGCAGATGGTCTGTAAAGAGCTCCTTGATCATATGGCACAGCTCCTCATTTCCAGATGTAACTGCCTTGAAGGCTAACCAACACGCATTGTTTCGCTAATCCTACATTTCCTTATTAAGAGTTGCCACAAATATTTATGGAGTCATGAAAGGGAGATAGATGGCTTGCAAAATGATCAGAACAATTCCTATGTACTCTCCACTTTATGAATGTACTGAAGTCTCACTTTGTAGCTGACTTAAGAAAACTTTCTAGACGTGTCTCTGTAGTTCCTCTCATCTTTTCGCCATCGCCCTACAGGTTGACTAAAAACTCTCAGTGCCAAGAAGGCCAAACTGCTTTGTTCAAGTTTTCAGCATGAAATACTGATTATTTCCTGTATTTCCAAACATTTTGGCAAGAATTAATTTGCCCTTTTCTGCTGAAAGAAGTGCTGATCTATTATTTCAGTCACATTATCAACATTTTTTTGGAGGGAGACTTGCAATTGTTCAGAATTCACCCTTTTATGGATTACTAACAGTGCATGTGACTTCCTGAAATTAATCCACTAATGCTTTGCTTGTTGGCCCTCCCAATCAATTTCTAACTTGGAACCAATTTGTCTGAAGCTCTGCTGACAACAGTTTTATTTTCTCCACCAAATTACGTACTTGCGCAGTTAAATGCTCCATTTAAGAATACAAATCCCCCCCCAAACTTACTGACTTTCACTCAGCTATCGCCCTGACTTAACGTGTTTTACAGCAGCTTCTTTTTTTAGGGCTTTACGAAGTTTTTGCCCCATTTGATTGTTTAATGGTTTAATCCTTAAATTTAAGATACAATATTATTCCTGTGAAAGATATCTTTCTGTTCGGCATACTACTTCTCTACAGAAGATTATGCTCTTGTGTTTTGGAGAGATAGAGGCTATTTCTTGATACTACCTTACATTGGTCTTATATCTGTGTAAATTCTTTGACTTCAAATGAGTTACTTCTGTCAGCCATCAGTGTGAGACCTGTGAGATCAGATCAAGCACACAAAGACCTCTTTTCATTTTACAGAGCTGTCAGGAAAGCTACCAGTTTTTAAAGATGTGTGGTTCTTGTAAAAATGGCTGCTGAGCCCTTCATACTGAACCGTTTAAGCAATATATATATTTTTAACCACTATAATAATTGTTATTATCAACATCAGTGGCAATGAGGACTAGACAATGACTTTGTATAGGTTTGGCTCTTCTCTCCCAATTTCCATTTGCAACTGCCAAACTGCCCGCTCTGTTTCTTATGTAAAATTGCAGATGTCTTCTTATTAATCAAGATCCTAATACATTCCAGATGAATAAACAACTTCAGCACTGCAGCACGTACCTCACTTCTTAAACCCAGGATTTATTGGAGCGGCCTGTTCCAAGATCTCTTAACTTAAAAAAGATGGTTTATTGTTCCTCGCTCCTACAGCAGGGGCCTAATAAATGCGTTGAAACTATGTCTTTGTCCCTTTGCAACACAGTATTCAAAGAGATTTCCAACCCTACAGTGTAACATTATCCAAATCCTTTGAAACCGTAAGTAGTTGCTCAAACTCAATCATCCAAATACCGAAAACTTCATAGGGAACCGAGACGGAGGCAGCAGCAGCGCCGACTCAGCCGCCGCGGTGGATGTCCCAGGGCGCCCTGCAGAATGCTGCTGCACTCCCAGAGATGCGCTGCTGGCCAAGGTGCCACCTCAAAGCGTTGCAGTTGAGGGTTTTTGCAAATGCCCATATGAAAAGGTGGAGAACATCTAGTTTAAAATATTTTCCGCACATCCTAAACAACAGCAGCAACAAAATAAACCCAAGAGTTTAAGGGAGCTCACGTTGTTGTGTATCAATTTGCAGGTATTGCGATTTATGGGCTTCCAGTATTTCACTACAAATTTAGCCTGCAACCCAGCTAATCAAAATTAATTTAAATATTTCTATTAATTAAAGTTTTCCACACCTAAACTGTTCTGTGTACTTTAATTTACATTCCCTAAACTGGGGAAAGGCAGATCCTTTCTTTGTAATCATGCAGAAACAGGAAAAGGAATTAATGATTAGCGTTTAAAAAGCATACATTAGCTCATGGTTTGCTAATTTTTTAATTATTATTTCATAATATTGGCACCTTCCCTAGAACTTTCAGATTACTAATGTGCCTGCTAATACCGGACTGCTAAAGGTGGTTCTATTAATAAGATATATGTATACAAAAAGCTTGAAAAAAAAATAAAGGTTATAATATTAGCATACCTTACTCATTTTTAATTAAAGAATTAAAAAGCCCAGTCTTTGGGGGGTTTGGGAAAATAGTGTAGCCAAATGAGACCAATTAACTTCATTAGCTTCAGCAAATACCTACTTTTCCGGCATATTTCTATTTTTCCATCTGCTTCACAACTACACATGTCTACAAATTAACATTTTATTTATGATATAAGATTCCAATTCATAAAAATGATGCACTCATTGCACAAGGTTTTCTACATTTATTGAAAAAAAATCAATAAATTATATATCTCCTACTCTTTGCTCTATTTTTTCCTCAGAATCAAAAAATGCTTTCAGACTTCAACTGAAAACAAGAAACAAAAAAAAAACAACCAAATGATAATGACAATAATAATAATAAAAACAACAAAAAACCCACAGCCAAATCAGAGTTGATTGTTCAAAGGGGAAGAATTTACACTACAGTGGGAAACACAGAATGATCTATTTAAAAATGACAGTTGCAAATACTTAGAATAAATAATAAGATAAAAGTGTCATCAAAACGCCCTACTGCTACTAGTGAGTTGCGCAAACATTTTCTTGAACCATTTGTTTTAGGCTACCAGCCTGGCAAGTCTTATCACACAAAGCATCAATTTTACTCAATTTGTTCTCTACCACGCATCTTCCCTTACAGCACAGACCCCCGAGTCTCCGGCACCTTTCACTTAGGAAGAGCTTCGCAATGGTTAGTGATGCTAGTACTGAGAATAAACTGATTATCATGGTCATTTAGCACAGTCAAGAAAATACATTTACAACTTTGGGATCAGCTAAAAACGCTAACCTACCTCAGCCTCATCATCATTACCTACTTTATTTATGATTATACAGCAGCTTCGAGCGTGCAGTTTTAATGGACAAGGAAACCTTCTCTAATGAGTTGTATTATGAAAATAGTTCTACGGAAAAAAAAAAAAAAAAAAAAGAGAGAGAGAGAGATTTTTATGAGTTGAAGGAAGGGAGAGATTAGGAGCATTTTACATGTCCAGAGAGAAATAGGCACACTCTCCTGGTTGCGCTTCTCCTACAAGAAAGTCAGCAATCATAGCACAGGAAGGCACCTTGCTTTCTGAACAGAAAAAGGAGAAGGAATTATTATAGGGGTGTTTTACATTCAAATTACAAATTTCTGACATAATTCATGAACTGTGTCATCTAGTTTTCTCATTTTGGCTAAAAAATCATTTTCTATGTAGTTACTAAACTGTGATCCTGCAGGTGAGGCACAGCCAAGGCAATTACAATGTGCAGAGCACTGCCATTGATTTTTGTATGCTATAAGATACAGAAAAGACAAACAATCAATCATGGCTACTTGTTATCTGTTGTCTTCTCTCTCTCTCTCTCTCTTTTTTTTTTTTTACAATGTTTTGAGGAAAGTGACATAAATTTTAGCCATTTTAATTACACGTGAAGCTTGAGGGTGTGCCTGTCTCCGGCCGCTGCCCAGGTTGGAGCATTTGTTTCCCCAGCTGACAGTAATGCTGCGAGTGATACAGAAGAGGCCTGAGCTTATTTCCGAGCTCAGCCACAGATCTCCTGCACAACTTTGCATAACACAGGCTGCAACGCTTCCTCTTTTAGCTAAAATGCTGTGCCAAGAGAATAAAATGTGCCTATGACACACTTCCACAGGTCGACAAAAGAGCTAGGCTGGTAGGGTGGAATTTAATGCCACTAACGACATCCATAGAAAAGTCAAGTGCCAAAGCTAAGCCAGTTGACTCAGAGCTGCTGCTATAACCAATGGAGACAGGTTTGGGCACTTCACCAGGCCCTCCATCTCTACTCCTTAAGGACGAGTTAAATTGTTTTCTGGAAGTATCTGGTTCCAAAGCCGGGACAGCTTAATCCCACCTGAATGGCACCCCTTAGATTTACCTCCCATCCTTCACTCCCTCCAGAACATCTACTTCCTCAGTTAAAGCCTGCCAAAAGCAGAGAAACGATGTCTCCAAGTGAAGCAGAGACGGCAGTCTACCCAGCTGGAGCAGCAACAGTTGGTGTGACAACACCCAACAAACTACAGCAGGCTGCACTGCTGGCTAGGGAGGGCCTTGCAGTTGCTCTCAGACATGAAATTTACTGTTCATCTTTAAAGTGACTTGAATCTGACTGGGAAAGTCACTCTGAGTTTGCTCAGAATACACATAGGATAAGCAGAAATATTTCTGGTGTCTATATGTCTTTCTGTAAAATAGTCAGCTCCAGACAATGGCAGAGAAGCCTACTCACAGCTATGTTACCTTCACTGTCATGAAGATCACCAAAGTTCCCCACACAATTGAAAAAATGCATTTACTTTCCTATATTGTCAGTTTTCTCCATCTACAGCACGTGACATTCACATCATCAGCACAGTATTACATTTACATAAATTGTCCCCAAAATCAAACTGCAGGATCCAATCCCAAGCCATCTCCTACCACATGCTTCTCACCAAGCTTTGGATTAAACAGAAGATTGCAACCTTCATGTTCAGCAAAGATAAATGAAGAGTTCCTAAACGCTAAATCTTCTGCATGCCTCTGGTTTTATTTTTAACCTTTGTGATGTTCAGAACCTGAACTTCAGGGGTGTCGACCTCATTGTTTTGAGAAATGTGTTTCCTCTTTCCAAACTGCAGAAGAGACAAAGCAAAACCACTGAAATACAGGCTAAATCAAAAACCATTCTTCTCTATTTAAGATACTGAAAAAGCTTTCATTTAACTAACCAACATAGCTTAATGATTTTTTTTTTCCTCCAGAAAGTCTCCACACTGTCCATCTAGCCATCACAGCTTGTATTCAGCATAACCACCAGGATATGTGAACAAATCAAGAATAAACTACAGGAAGTGGAGCTGCCTGGAAGACATGACTCGAGCGATGCACAATACCTATTAAAAACATTAAACTTGCATCTTGTAACGGAGACCAGAAATCCTGTTGTCATGCTCCAAAAGAATTCATAAATTCTGTTACATAAAGGAACAAATGCTTATCATTCACTTATTGCTACATATGAAGTACATAGATAGGCAACTCTGCTTTCATCCTCCTACTTGAAACCGGTTCATAAACACACGCACTAGTGCATTGGTCTGTTAGGCTACTTTTTAACTTTTAAACTTTGTCTTAGGGTATTGAAATTCAAGATGAAAATACTGCAAGTAATAAATATTTATACAAGATATGTGAAGATATAAAACTGATTTTAAGTAATGATACTGATAATAAAACTGTGTGAAATCTGTGTTTATGATCTTCTGTATACAGGTCAATGCATTTAGTCCTTGTCTAAATTGTGTGGATGACAGAGTACGAAAAGATGAATGCAGAAAATGGAGGAAGACCTGGGGGGAGGGGGAGAAGTCATAAGCAGACTTCTAGAAATTACTGGAAAGCAGATACAAGCATACTGGTAAATCCTTCTTTTCCCCATAGAGACAGGTTTCACAAGTGGGATTTACATGGGTTCTCATTCAGTGAGCTACTGGAGCTACTGTCTTTGCACAGCAGCAATAAGATGGTGGAAGAAATGAGAGAGGTTTGGTCAAACGAGACCTCTCCCAGTTGGATCCATTCCCACTACTCTTTAATGCCTAGTCCTCGCCTCACTCCCTTGTATTTCCTATTCCCTTCTAAGCAAATTCACCCGTCCCTTTCCAAATTGGTCTTTTGAGTGGAAAGAAATTAAGAGAATTACAAACTACAATATTAAAAGGCAAAATATACACTGTAAACATTCATTTTACCCAAGAATATTTAGGAAAGAATATAAAGCATATGCAAATCAAGGCATATTAACAAGCACCTTCATTTAACATAGCTGTTCATGGAAGCCCCTTTGGTCTATGCACTCTTGATACCCATCTTTCTCCTCATGCCCTCCTAAATAATGGAGCAAATACTATATAATATAATTCATGTGGGAGCACAGAATACGTGTTTTTCTCCTCCATTCACTCAATTTTAAGTTATATACACTTTTAAGTCTTTTTTTTTTTTTCCTAGCTTTTCATTTCTGTGATTACAAACCTTCATCTTACAACTCTGTCATATTCTTCCCACTAACTCCCAGCCCCCACTCTCTCTTTTTTTAAAGTACCCCCCAAAGGTACATAATAAAATGGTAGCACACATAAAAAGTGGCTAAAAGAACTGTATTAGTACAATGAAAACCCCACATAAATGTTATGCAAATTTGTTATGAATCAAACCTGCAGTGCAAATTTACTACATTGCCGAACGATTATAAAATAGCGATTTGTCTTGTATACATTTTTAATGTATTCCAAACCATTTGTATTAGATTGTCTGTTTCTGTTAGTCAGATCATTCAAAATTTTAAGTGCAAAGTAAATATAAAGTGTTACATTTTTAATAATATGCAGTCATACCACATACTTTTCTTGCTTTCTACCTCCGCTGTGGTCCAGGAACACATAATAGCTGTTTTTTTCCCTAGTTATCTAATCATTATAGTAAATGTGAACCTGTTTGCTATTACTTTACATTTTACAATTATCATTGCAAGAGCTACTTTCAGTGTTCTAGACACAATTGTGAATCTTAGCGTCTAATGGAGTATGGCTCTTTAAATTTAATGTTTTGTATGTGCACACAAAAAGGGAAAACGGGTTTTAGTATTTTTGCTTAGTTGTATACAAAATTACATGCATCTGCAGCACAAACATAAATGTATTAATTATATACCTACTACTTAAATTCTACTTTCAGCTCAGTTCTTGTTGATTTTAGAGTGGGCAAGGTTAGTACCATTTCGATTTTTCTGCGTCTCTGTCCTTATAAATAAGAAACCAGTCCATTCTATTTCTTATTGCTCACCATGCATTTCCTTTATCAAATGAGACAATTATGAAAGAACTATGAATTATACTTCCTTACTATTCATCCCACCCTTGATAAATGCCAAACTGGCCAACTCTAAGAAATTTTCTCTGCTCTTCCTTCATAGGCTGAAGTTCTCTTTAGTGCATTAAAAAAAAAAAAAAAAAAAAAAAGTTGAATAAGCTCTTCTGAAACAAGTTTTTCAAAACACATGTAACTACTGAACCCCACTGTTTCCCACCTTCTAAACACAAAACACTACAGTGGCATTTTCACATGGTGATAAATGTTATCACCTACAGGGCTACTACAATATATAATCTATGATAACATTGTCAAAGAACACACACACATTTTATAGCAAAAGAGGAAAGGGATCAAGAGAGAGAAAGAAAGTAGCATGGTTAAATGACACTGGTTTGGAGATACTGTGGCCAAATGGCCATCCTAAGTAAAAGCAAAATGCAGCAGCATAAACTATATAGTAAAAGTTATGATGAAGATCTGTAAGAAAATCATTGGGATCCAAGAACTATCATATGGTCATAGGACTAATTAGGGTGAGTAACATTACAAGACACTAACAGATTTGTTCCCATCAGTATTCTTTATAAAGTGGATTGGATAGCTATCTAATTGAGGAAAACAAAACTGAGGTTTCCCAAGCAAGAGGAATCAAGAAAAGCTAGAAGAATCTAATTCATGAAGACTGAGAAGGGAAGATAACAAGTGGGAAAGCAGCAGTTCAAATAGGTACACAGTTGATTACAAGAAAATACAATGGTTTGTTCAGCCCGGAGAAGAGGAGGCTGAGGGGAGGCCTCATGGCGGCCTGCAGCTCCCTCACAGGGGAGCAGAGGGGCAGGCGCTGAGCTCTGCTCTCTGGGGACAGCGACAGGAACCGAGGGAACAGCATGGAGCTGGGACAGGGGAGGGTCAGGCTGGGGGTTAGGGAAAGGTTCTGCACCCAGAGGGTAGTCAGGCACTGGGACAGGCTCCCCAGGGCAGTGGTCACGGCACTGAGCCTCATAGAGTTCAAGGAGCATTTGGACAACCGCTCTCAAATATCTAGGGTTTGATTTTGGGGTGGTCCTGTGCAAAGACAGGAGTTGGACTCGATGGTCCTTGTGGATCCCTTCCAACTCAGGATGGTCTATGTATGTATGAATGATTAATTTTCTGAGTGGAGAAAAATGAAGCAATCTATTTTTTTTTGCAGCAGCAGGGGTGTCTCAGGTCAGATACGGTCAAAATTTCAGAATGAAACACAGAAGCTACCCTTCCTTAGCAAGTTCTGGGACCCTATCCCTGGAATTTTCCAAGGGCAGATCAAAAATCAATTAAAAGAAATTGTCTGCCTATGCATGATGAAACCCCATGGCAGGACCTGAGCTAGGTAATTTCTTCTGGACTTTCCAGTGATACTGTTCTTTGATTTCAGTCCTGACCTACTTCTTCCAGCTAATCTAACTGTGAAACTGTCAGGCAAAAGGACATCAAAAATTATATTTTAGTAGGGGCACAAAAGCCAGAAAAAGAACAGGAATATCCATTGTCCACACGGCATACATATAGCTGAGGGTTCTGAAGGAACTTATGTACAGAGCAGTTAAACTGTCTTGAGAATATACACAATTTCAGTAACCATAAAAACATACCACCCCATCAATAAGCCTGGGAAATGCAAACTTGTGAGCCTTACTTTCTATGAGGAAAGTTGTTTGAACTGATAAAGGGAAGCAGTCTTAGGTGGTAGGTCACCGAGGAAAAGGAGATAAAGGTCACTTTGAAAATGCCTGTTTGATATGCTCTTGTCCCTTAAGACCTGAAGAGAGCACAACTCATTTAGCACAGACACGAACATATGCGATTGCATAATGAATATTATTATTTAGCTTGCAAAAGACTCAAGTAGGTGACTAAGAGAAGAAAAAGTATCTCCCCTTAGTAACCTCCTGAGCCACCCAGTCAACCATGAGAGAGCTCTTCTAGCAGGTTCACGAGTAGCAAATTGTTAGGTTTTGTTAATTTGAGTATGCTGGCTAGTGTTTTTTTTAAATGGCAGCGAAGAGGTAAAACTGACAGTAGCTCTCAGCAAAGCAGAGAGAAAAAATACTATTTTTGGATATGGGAAAAAAATAAACTCAACTGACCTTACATTCTCTGAATGCCACCATTGGCCCACACAGAATACAAAAGGGAATGCACCCATCTACAGTGCTCTGTGCAACACTTAAGTACTAAAGAAGTTGTCTTTGTTGGCATCTCATGCCTTTATGATCTTTTTTCTTAAGCCTTCAATAAAAAAAACTGTTGAAAGACTGAAAATGTAACAGTGTTGTTTGCCAATTTACACAGTGCTGTGTAAACAGACAACTGCTTGGTTCAGAACCTGCCTCCTCTCTCTCCTCATACCCTTTTTTTTTTTTTTTTCCTGATGAGGTAGTTGATGCCCCAGGCTTGACAGTGTTGAGGAAACATTTGGACAATGCCCTCAACAACATGCTTTGACTTCTGGTTGGTCCTTAAAGTGATCAGGCAGTGGAACTCAGTGATCTTGGTAGGTCCCTTCCAACTGAACTGTTCTGTTCTGTCCAGTTCTAGATTGAGAATATTTCCTATCACAAACATGGCCCTCAGACATCAGACCAAAGAGGACATTCTTTAGGATGCTCTTTGGCAAACACTTCAAGACATTGTTTGTCTTTCTGATAGCTAGCAGGTTGCAGAGTTTGGGGGGGGGATGTAGATGTAGCACGAAAAAGCAGCCGATGAAGGCACTGCATCCTACATCCTACAATTTACGCCTACAAAGTTGACTACAAAGCTTGATTTGGACTTCTGAGAACAATCTTATCTCATTTTCATCAGCCCCATGTGAGTCCTGAGGTTATTCCAACCCTCCAAATTTGCCATGTTGCCCAACACACTTTACTGTCTCCTAGATTACATAGCAGAGACAGAAATTCCCAGAATGTTCTTCTGTACTTAGTGATCTCCAAGAATTTATTTTATGAACCTCATATTAAGGTGTTTATAATACAGCTGCTTAATTCCCAAGGAGCTAAACCTTGATTCAGCCACTTCTTAGCATATCAGAAGTGTAGCTCTTTCTTCCCTTACTGTTCTTACGGTATAAATATATTTCAGTACTTACATGAGATGGAAATTCTGATGCAAACATGTATTTGGAAAGTAACAGCAACAACAAAACCTAGCTTATAGGTATCATACCTATCTTAATAACATTTAGGGTGTATTTTCATCAGCATATACCAAGAGCTTTTTAACAAGGAGGACAGTATCATTAACCTCATTTTACAAATGAAGAATCTGAGGCACAGACCTGTGATTTACCCAAGAAGTAAACTGCTAAATGCCACATTTCATCACTTTAGCCATGAGGGGCCTCATCACAGACACCTCTCCTGTTGCACATGCTGTTTGAAAGCCAGATAAAGATGGCCAAGAGAATAAACTTTGAGTCTCTTGTCCTCGGAGTTGTGTCACCTCTCCGTTGCATGGTACATGGGAACCCTGGCCATGCCTGGAGACCTCTACTGCCAGAAGGTGGGTTAGTCAAGGACCTTGCCATCTGTAGGTGCTGAGGGTGTAGGAGGGTAAAGGTGGCCCTCAAGCCGTCTCTGGCCCATAGCGGTATGGCCACTCCATACGTCTGCTGATAGGACCTGCCCAAAGCTAATAAAAATCTTGCCTATCACTTGGCTCAGTGCCGTCTTGACATGACTTGTCTTGGGTCCTAGGACTAGCCCGGACTGCCACTGCATGCTGCACTTTCTACATGCTAGGCATGCACTTGGAGAGCCACAAAAATAAATCTGAGAAGATTTCATAAAATGTTGCATATAGTTTCATATATCAGAGCACACATTTGAAACAGACCAACTCTCTGGTCCAACTCCCATTTGCAACTGGGGATGTCAAACATAACAACAGACACCAGAAGGGTTCAGCACTTTTGGTTAGCAAAGTTGGAAGAGCAGCTTTACTCCCCTTCGTCCTGGACAAAAACTGAAAACTTGAGAAACAAGAAGTCTTTTATTAACACTGTTTTGTGACCACTTCCACAATCATCAGATTGGTTACAAGGCCATCCCTAGCCTGATACTTTAAAGCATGCACAGTCAGAGGGAAAAAAACTTTTCTTTATACATACAAAACTCAGAAGGTCCTTGCATGGGTGAAATAAGCACTGGCAGACACTACCAGTACTCAAACCTCTGGCCCACAGCTGTTACAATAGTCATTAAGCCTTAAAAACCAACTTTGTCCAACTGCCTCTTGCACAATTATGGGTTTGTGATCAGTGTACCCATAAACATCAACCAGTTTGGCTTAGTCCTATCCCTTCAATGCTGCCATTGAGAAAGTAATCAAAGATAGCTCTTCTGTTTTACGGCCTCAACAGGAAATTGTGGTTTCACTACATTTGGGGTTTCCTTTACTCTTTTGGACCATAAGAAGCATGTTTGATTTCATTTCTGCATAATGTGAATGTATATATAAAGTGTAATGCTTCCAAATATAAGTCTGACTCGTTAACAAATAAAGGACCCAGAAAATTTCCCAGTTATGATCATTACCAAGTACCACATTGACCCATGTGAAAACTGCACTTGGCTAATAGGGCAAAATCAAATCTATTCTAATATTTGATTAGCAGGACAGAACTCATAAGCATAACAACCATTCTGGTGTCTCTGGTAATTGGAGTCAGCAAGCTGAGTTAAGCTTGGTAAATTAATGTCATTTGTAATTAGGTAGCTAAACCAGCCTCTCAGTAGAGGTACCAAAAAAGGTTAAAAGAAGTCTCCCAAGCCTATAGTATAATAATTTCTGGTAAGACAAACTTGAAAAAAAAGAGATTTGCATTGAAATACAAATAATTCTTCAATGAAGGATAAAGCAGAATGGTAGTAACTGTCTACCAAGAAGATATGCAGGCACTGACACAACTACGACTTGCAAATACATCTGACTATAATATCTTTTTTTTTTTTTTTTTTTTTTTTTCCCAGCCCTATATTACTTTGCCAGATTTTAACTATTTGAGCTGGAATTTTTCATACTAGATATCTGTCTCAGGGTACATTGTTTTTTTTGGAAAGTTCAAGTGAAGTCAGCTCAGCTGCCTCTAAGACTGAAGTCTGGAAAAACATGTCATCTTTTTCATGAAAAAAAATAATGGGAGGGGGCTGAAGACATTTAACAGAGAAGTTGTGGAAACTGCATCCTTAGAGAAAGGACTTAAAATTTGGCAGTACAGTCAGCCTGATATCAGCCACATGCCTTTTACTGTTCTTTAGAAAAACAGTGCTGGTTTGACTAAGTTAATACACTTGGAGGGGAAAAAAAAAAAAAAAAAAAAAAAAAAAAGCACTGTCTGCACACTCAGTAGAGATTTGTTAGAGTTTGGTAGCTACACTGCTATGGATTTCTCTGTAAACATGTCAGAGATCTGGACAAGACTTTCCTTGCCACTCTTCCTTTCAGGGACTGCTGTGATGCTAGACAGATCAACTGAACCTGGGCAGAAAATCTCCCATTTGTCTTACAGCTCACACCGCTGGCACACAGGGAGGACGGAGGACAAGGAGGAAGGAAGCAGTTTCACCATAAAGTAAAAATGGAAGGTCTGGGATGTCATGGATGTATGAAATGCTAACAAAAGGTTACATTAAAAAAAGAAAAAAAGAAAAAAAAAAGAAAAAAAAACACAGACCCTTGCTCTGAGCAGCATGCCTTTAATGTAAGTGATTCAGTTCCCCATGGGTAAAATGGGTATTATAATGGCACCTCACTTCATAGGATAAAGAATACTTGCAGGTGATTCAACTACTGTCATGATGAGTGCAACAGAAAAGCCCATGAAGAAAGGAATTAATCTGACTTAAGTGCCAGGCTTCAGTTGCAAGGAATACATATGGCATGGGGCCACATAGTGAACAAGGAAAATAAAATATAAGCCGCTTATTTGGTGAGCACTTTTCATCCTGTCCAACGAAAGTGTAAGGTGTCCTGCAGGGAGAGGAAAAACTCACCACACACACAAGGCCTAATAACTGAGAGGTGCACCACAAGACATATATGCACATTAAAGAGAAACGAAGGGCATGTTCTTTTGAGTTCCCGTTAGCCATTTCATTACAAAAACCCAAGATTAAATATCTGTGATATATTCCACATTTGCAACGGTAGAAGTGTTTGGACTAGCCTTAGCAAATGGTTGTATTTTTCTTGAGCCTACACTTGAAATTCAGGCTTCCCACTGACATATTTTTCAGCACAAAATAGGATGTGGCACCACGGGCAGCTGGGAGGGATATCTGCTCAATGTATCTGTGATAGTCTGTTGTGGACCTTACTGCTCGTCCTCAAGATTCCTTTTTCTGTGCCATGTATAAAACATTCAGGTCTGGCATATACCGTAAGTACGTCAGGACATTAGTATCACTGCTGTTAACCAAGTGTCAGGATAATCAGACAATGGAAGAAAAGGGAATACAAAGGGACACAAAGAGGTAGAGAGAGAGAATAGTGTAATGGATTCTACCTGAAACTAAAGTAAACCTTTTGGCAGTGGAATACTATTCAAGAAAAAGCCTTGTAACACTGAAATCATTGAATGGTGGAAAAATTCACAGTGACTTGTACCCTGAAGTACACATTTTGCAAATATGCTGCACCCTGCAGTGATAAAATTAGTGCAAAATGGACAGACATTAGAATGATTCCTTACGACCTTTAAGTGAAATTATTGGAGAGCGCACTTTTCTGGTTTTCTTATATATTTTCTTTAAAAAGATTACAAGGAATACACACTTATAAAAATATTATTTACCATTTTTCCCTCTGGCCCAAGAGATATTTTGCAATCAGGGCAACCACAAAAGTACTGCACTAAATTCTCTCCTCTTAAATTAATGAGTCAACCAGCACAGACAGATTAAAACTTATGACCAGGCAGAAGGAGACAAGACAGCCTCAGTAAATATTTAAGCTATTTGGCTGATCAACCATTTTAGCAACTGATTCTTCAGTACTAATGCACGCATGCCATCGCACACATGTACAGAAATGCACTCAAATGTAGCTGTGGTTTCTCTGAAATATCACCAAGTATTTCCAAGCCTCGCACAACCCCGTTGTCAGTTCTGACCCCAAACTTATCTTTAAAAAAAAAGAAATTACGTTAAAAAAAAATAATCCAGCCAGGTTTGATGCTAGTCAGCTTGTGCTGCTTCTTACAAGGGCGAAGGGTCACAGCGATGTGTGAGGATCACAGGGTCAGGCGACTGAAGATCAGCCATGTCGCAGAGCCGGGAAGCTAAGCCTCTGTGAGCCCTCCTTCTGCCACTCTGCCCTTCTCTTCGACACGCACCTCAAACATGCAGTGATCCATGAAGGCAGAGGGAGCAGAATGAAAGAAAGGTGAAGAGCTGACAGCATCTGCTAAAGGATGTCCAGAGAAACTGCCACTGAATGGTGAAGATGTGCGAGAGCTGGCATTCAACCACAGGCTCCTAGTGGAAGAAGACTGCTTTGGAGGCAGTAAAATAAGAATAAGGACGTGTTTGGAGCGGGGTGAATTTCCTCTTCAATGTCACGTCTGCATGTGTAGCCTGTGCTTTAATCTCAGTAATGCTCAGGAACAACACTGCATGGCAATACCCTTAATTACACTGGAATCAGCAGTGCTCCACCCATGTCAATCACTTCCTCCACACACGCATGTGCACTCACACACACACACAGAGTATCTCTTCCTCTACTCCACCGACAAGAAAAAAATACTAATTTAAAGCATATCAAAACACATTTTTATAATGTATAAAGATAATACCCAGTGGACTCCTGAGAGATACATGAAATTAATCCCAGTTGTGAAGGTCTTGATATTAGCTCTTCACTCCTGGGATGAATTTAAAATCCCACAAAAGCCCATGATTTATTTCCTTCCTACACAACAGCAACAAACACTCACGTAATTTTTAAGTAATGTAAAATATCACTTTAAAGCCATTCATACACATCTAAGAGAGAGAGAGAGAAAGGAAGGGAAGGGAAGAATTAGCTGTTTTGAAAGGTGAGCACTTAAGGGTCCATTCTACCTGCATAATTCCCATAAATGTTATGTTTATGAATTGAACAAACAGGGTGAAGAATTGTTGGCACAAAAACTGCCTTTCACCCACTTCCTATGCTTTAACATACAGTGCCTCTTCTAATGGCTAGTTAAAGGTTGTACTAAAGTAATGCTGTTTTACTTTGCACTTGTACAGCGTGTAGGTGTGATTATCAAGGTGTCTTTCTGGTTATAGGGTTTTAACCCACCACCCATTGTGAAGCTTCCTGGATGATGTTTGCAGAAAAATGAAAACTTGAAGTTACTAAACTGGGCGGGAAGAGGAAACTCCGCCAAAAACTATTTAACTTTCCCACATTTTTGGAAACCTCCACATAAGGGCAGTAGTTATATACAAGACCTCTTCAGATGCTTTGTACTAGATAGGGAGTGAAATCATGGATCCATGAACAGCCTCCAGCAAACCTGTTTATAATTGATAGGTTCAGGATGCCATCCCAAAAATTTCTGCACAACACAAGACCAAATGGCATCATTTATCCCTGTGCCACTCTGTGACATTCACAGTTCACTGGTACTGCTTGAGCTTGAGCTATCACTCTGCATGACATCACAAGAGAGTGTCACAGCAGCAAATGATATAAACAAAATTAAAAAAAAAAAAAAAAAGAGTAAGAACCAAGTGCTGATCAAGCACAGTAGATAAGAGCTTAGGTTTCAACGAAAATATACACATTATTTCATTTTCATAGTGTTTTATTGCACTAAGATAAGCTATCATTAAAATTAATGGGACAGAGGTTTTCTCTACCTTCTAAAATCTTGTTACAACACAGGATGGAGCTACGAAAATCGTTCTCGGGTTGACACTACCTCCCTCTTCATTTACTCTGAAAATTGTACAAAAGAAAATATATTTCCTTACCTCTGCAGTTTAGAAAATGATAGTGTTTAAGTCAGTAAGTAATATTCAACTACAAATACAACACCACCATGGCAAAAATAAAACACCATAAGCAATGTAAATTCGTGCTAAAATGGATACAACAGGCACCCTTAGAAACACACAAAGAAAGTCATTCAATTTTTTTTCTACAGAAAGGCTTTCTGCAAGGCACTTAAAAGTTTAAGCCCTTCATCAAAGTACATATTTCTGCATTTATGATTTTAAGTCACTGCTGAATGCCAAGCTGAGAGGGAAAAAATAGGTAAGGCGAGTTATTTAACAGAGCAGATCTATAGAAACTTAAACATCCACAACCGTTTTCATTTCAACCAGGGGCCCATTCCTCCCAACAATTTGCAGGGACTGTGTGGCTAAGCCTCACCACTGCTACCATGGATAACTGCGCACAGTACATCTCAAGTGCACAAACGGGAGAGAAAAAGCCCTTCCATTTGTTTTACTGACCCACAAAACCCAGCCACAGTTGCAATGAAATTGAAGAGTATCTTGCAATTTCATCCCTTAATTGGGAGCCCAGCACATGGCAGAAGTCCAGGCCCTAGGCTCAGGCTGTTTATCTTCCAATACTTTCAAGTCATTTACTAGCCAAAAAAGAAATTACAAAGTGATTTAAAGGGAAATCAGTCAGCTTGCAGGCCATTTCCTAGCCTTCCTCCATCCTCTCCTCCTTTTTTTTTTTTTTTTATTAGAATGATTGCAACTCTACCATAAGTCTGATCTGTTCATCCCTGCAAACAGCTGTCCCACTGTGATGCAAAAAAGAAACCCACCACAAACCCACAAAAAAAAAAGCATTTGTAAAAATGTTTGCTTTAGGTTTAACTGTATCCTTTCTTCTAAGTTCTTCCCAAAATACCCCAGCAAAGTTTTGTAAACATTTCTCCATCTTTAAAAACATATCTGCTATTTGTGTGGAGTTTTAATAAAGAAATTAAATGTGCAACCATGTGGTAGCTTAAGAATCTCACATATAGCACTGGGTGCTAAATCTCAGTTCCCCAGACCCACCTCTCTACAAATACTTCCCACCATCGCGTGGCTTCTGCTGCAAATTGTCCAGATGCAATGCATCAGAGTTGAAAGAGACTCTCCTCAAATGACCTGCCGTTGACCAAGTCCAGGATGTGACATCTCCAATCTTTCTCTTATACTCCCCTTTTGGTGATTCACTGGAAGAAGGTACAGATCCCAGTGCAGCTCACAGAAACCAAGCATCAAAACAGCAACTCCCTGAGAAGGAGATGCCACTGTACACCCACAAAGCAAATGAGAGAAGCTGAGCTGCGCTGAAGCTTCCTGTTGAAACTGGGACAATGCTCAGCTTTCAACACACTTGATGAAGAAGGTAACAAAACTCTTGCACAGACATCAGACAAACCTGGTGAGCCAGACAGTGAGCTCATCCAAACCACACTACGAATAATTCTTCAGCTGCAAGTGAAGAGTTTTGCTGCTTTGTTTCCTTAGAAATAGAGCTCATGATTTTAGGAGATGTCATTACAAAATCTGTTGTTATTTTAATTCACCAACATAAAGAACTTTTACAAAAATGGATTCTAATACTCAGTGTATTCCAAAATACTACAAACGTAATAGCAATTCCAGAGTATTTTGAACAGTGAGTGTAAAATACTGTTACTCAGTTTTTTAACATAAGGAAGACCTTAGGTATATTTGACAATTCCCTATTAGAAAGATTTGGAATTTGTTCAGGAACAGTTGAATTAACTTCTTCTTCAACTGAAGTTAGCAAAGCCTTACACAAAGGAGATCTGGGAAAACTTTTTTCTACTTGTCTTGACCTTGTTACACAAGCGTGTGACACTACAACCTAATACATGGCCTTCCACAACATGGTGAGAGCTCATAATGTCACCTCCCACTGAAAAAAATGTTGATGGATACCAAAAACATTCCTGGATCATAAACTAGAATTGTTTAAAGCCGAAATTTCCCATTCTTGCATTATGGATAATACTGAAAACATTATATAATGCAATACAAGGAAATTCTATCTTGGGGTTCTGAAGACAAGCCACTTGAGCTACACTTCTTTTCCTTTATAATGTCACCAGAACTCTCAGTGGAATTATATATAGAATAAATGATAGGCAATGGTGAATTACAAGGCCATAATACATACAGTAAGCACCTAATATAGTCTTATAAATTACAGACATTTATAGCTTTATATTTTACACCGTAATGTCACACACCACAGTGACACAATACTCCAATTCAAGACATGATATCACATTTAAGAAAAAAAAAAAAAAGGTGAGAAAAGGCTGCAGCAGCAACCCGTATTATGGTAAAGAAAAATTACTTTGGATGTGTACACATATGCCATTTTAAAAGGAGACACAGAGATCAAAATACAGGCTTCAAGGAGGAAAGCATGTATCAGAAAACAGCCAACTCTGTTGTTCCTCTATAGTACAGATAACACTTGTGTCTGCCTAACACCAGGCACTGCTGTGTGAGAGGTCCCAAGCTGGATCCTGCACTCAAGGGATAGGGCAAAGGGTGCTTCACATCATTGAGCAGTGACTTCTCCAGCTGATTAAGAAGCGGCACTGATGGGCTTCGCTGGGATTCCCATCCAGAGCTCTTCAGCCTGACAGATAACATTGCATTTTGGGGGTCTAAAGGTGAAGTGTGGGGCTGGCATTGAGGGAATATGCCATTCCTGGAGCTCTGGATTGGGACCACTTCTGATTTAGAGGAGGCACAAGATTAAATAACTAAAAAGTTAAAACAGAATATTTTCAGTCTGGTTTCCCAAAGAAATTAAGATAATCTACCAGACAGCATCTATCTGTTTATCTGTATCTCATTTTGCAACTTCTTGGTTCATTAATTAACTGCAACTGAATCTGGTACAGGAAAAAAAGGATTCCGTGCTATTAAGCTTCTATAAATTCAGAGTAAATATAGAGTCAGGTAGAAAGAACTTGCACAGTGCCTTCACTGAGGATAAAACTATAGCCCTCCTCAATGCATATCATTAGACCCTAGCGAATCCCTACCAGAAAGCGGAGAGTGGACAGGGAAGGAGAAGATGAAGACAACAGTCTCCTCCCAAGCACAGTGATCCAAGACCAGGACGATATTTATGCAATGGTCCTACCATATTAAAGACCAGAGGATTCAACTGTAAAATACTAAGACGTAGGAAATCACACAGAGAGCCCCGTTCATTGCTGATGTACAGTACTTGTGATGTACCATACAGGAATGCAATGCAAAAAGGCACGCCAGGCAAATTGCCCTGTGTGTGTACACATGCTTGCTGGTTTCTGTGATAGGTAACAAACAGGGGATTACCAATAGCAAGAGTGTTAAGACATTCCTGATTATTGAACTAATTGAAGGCAAAAAAAGGGGATGATGATGGGAGAGACAGAGCACGATGGCTCTCCCACCTGCAAATCCAGCATGTGCTCCTGCCCAGAATGCTGCTTGTATTAATGTCTAGATTAAAACAGAAGGAGTCATCATATTATCTCATAAAGCTGTAGCTGAGATACACTCACATTAGCCCCTAACAGTGGCAAAGAGCAATGGCACAACAACTGAAGTCAAGAAGACCTCTCACACGTGTGAGTGCATGCACATGCCCAAGGAACCTTCTGAGGTGCTGCCATATTGCAGAGGCCAAAACTAGTCTTCTTTCTTTAACTCGCTCATAGCTGATCTCTGGGGGGTTGCATAAAACAGGAACTGGCTTGGCTGCCTACTGTTTTACTCTTCAGGAAACAGAACTTCCACTCTTTCTCTCTTAATTACGGTGATTGGTAAATGTGACTGAAGTAAGTCCCACTTCGAGGACACGGCAATAAAGCCAGGGCTTCCATGGAAAATGCTCCAAACCCAGGCAATTTAATCTGACAAATGCCTCCCACTTAAATGGAAGTTTGACTCAAAGAACCTGAGGAAAATAAGTAAAAAGGATTCTAGATTTTCCCATTTGTTATCACTTTTCTTTTGACAGAAAGATCAAGACTAGCAGACTAGCAAGGATCCTACAAATGAATGGACTACACCCAAGGACCCCATGTGAAGTGCATGGGAATTAACTAGCACTGCCCACAGGCAGCATCTTCTTATTTAATTTTATGGCTTAAAAGTTTCTGCATTGTTCTATATATTGATTCCTTTCATAGTGGAAATTGTCAATATTCAGAGATGCTACTGGTTGATGAGACAGAGAGGGCTCTAAAACATTTGTGAGTCTATCAGTTATGACACTGTTACATGATGAGGCTGCTGAACGCTTAGTTGTTGATACAATACACAGACTTCATTGAGAAAAGAAATACCACTACGGCCTGGCAGCACGCTATGCAAACAAAACACAGTCTTTGTTTAAACAGAATTTCTTTTTTCTTTTTTTTTTCTTTTTTTTTTTCCCAGTCAAAATTTACTTTGCTGACAAAGGAAGCAGCTTACACATTTCACTACCACTGTCAGGTGGGAAACATGGCTAAGTCTTCCTATAGCATACCCAACCAGCTAAAGAGAAATAATGATTTCATTTTGCTCCTCAAAGTACCTGCTTTGAGCCCAGGGGTAGACATCAAATCTAGCACGAGTTTATGAAATAGCAAATGTGCAAAGATGAAAAATGAAAAAAGCAAAAGAAAAAAGAAACAAGTACCGAAAAGAAATAAATACAAATTAGTGGTTATTCAAGTAGTTTGGGGGTGCTAACAACTGAAAAAAAATTGTTTACATATCCTGTGCCTTGGTTTTCTACTTTGCTGCAACTGGACTTTTCCCTTTTATGCTGCTAGACAAGAAAAATGACATTGTTTGCTGCTACAGAAGCAACGCATCACTATGTAAGCTCTCTCTCTCCAGTAGAAACCTTGGTTATCTTACTTCACTGGCTTCTAAACAAGCATTCTGAGTAAGAATACAAGGTCGCACCATTGCAACTGAGTCAAATTGCAAATACTGAGTTGCATTCAACTCCTTTGAATAATCCTGACCACATTCCTCCAGGGTGAAAATCTTAGAAAGGATAAGAAATGGCATTTTTTTTCATTCCAAGGAGGAAAATGCAACATTGGCCTACTAGGAATGACACAGTGCATTGTGCCACCATGCCAGAGACCAGAGTTCAGGCTAGTCTTTTAGTTTTGAGCCTTAGGCAAGACTGGGCATGGTTCAAAAATGATGCGTTTCAGCATCTGAGAGGGGAAAGCTGGTGCAGCAGCACTCCATCTGGCAGGCTGACTTTGCTCTAAAGTTACACAGAAAAAGAGAAGGACTTTGTGTTCTGGGCTGGGGGCTGGGAGAACGAGAGATGTGGCCTCCCCAGGAAATAAATTTAAGATTATGCTGATGCACTATCTGAATCCTTCCTAAGGAGGCAATAAAAAATTTAAAAGTTAAATCGAGTTGTCCATGACATGCTCAACACCATTTAATGGGAAACTCCTGCTGATATTATTCATGAGAGACACATTTCTTACCAATAGAACTAAAATAAATACCAAAAATATATTTAAAAGAAAAAAAACTTAAGTACAAAGCCTTTTTTTATTTGATAATGGGTAGTGAAGAGGACAGATGCATTTTCATGAAAGGCACCACATGGAAGAGAAAATTTCTCCTCTTTTATTTTTAAAAAGGGTGCCAGATGCAAATGTTTTACTGGACGCCTATAAGTACTTAAAATACAAAACACCTTCTTCAAACGCATTAAGCACACAGTGAGGCACTTTAAATACACTTGCTTTGTCAGGCAGGCAGCTGGCACCACTTTTGTAATGAACAGGGCAAACAGTCTGTCCAGCGAAAGTGTTACCAAAATATAGCAGGAGGCTCAGCTTGCCTTGCAGCCGCAAATATCAAAAGAAGGTTGCTCTCAGTACTTTTCTGAAGGGTAAAAAATACTGGCTGACTCCCGTACTCTAGGAAGGCAAGGCCAGTTTGGGTTTTCTTTTTCAAGAGGCCTCTCTGTGGGCGTGTTGTGCAGAAGGCGCACGCCAGACCCAGCTGCCGCCCCATCACCTCTGAGTGGCACAGAGCCTTCCTTCCCAGCCTTTCCCAAACATGCCCGGTTTTGTGGGCGATCAGAAGCCTCCTGTGATCTTCAACCATGCTGCCATAGTAAATATAAAGCCGCCAGAGGACAGGAGCTGTACCAGGAAATGCACAAGGAGCACACGCGCTACTGAACTTTCCATGTCTGCTTTTGGCCCGATTAATTTTGTTGCATCAGACATTTCTTGAGAAAAATGAGAAAAAGAAAAAAAATTTATATCAAAACAACACCAAACGTTTCAGAAAGTGAGATGTGCCTTCTGTCAGCCCAGAAAAACAAGCATGGAAATAAACTCAGCACAGAGTTTGTCTCATTTACAGACCAGTTGAAGGGTAAAGATTTTCTGCAGAATGAGAGCAGAATTATTGTTGGACACCCCTTACCCTCCAAAAAACCCACACCACAGAATGAAATGCTCATTCCACCTGAAACTGTACTTCGGGTTTTCAAAACAATTTCTTGAGCTGCGACTTGCTTGTTGTTTATATCCCTTTCCCCTTCCCTAAGGAAGTCCAAAGCGATGCTCAGAACGAGCTCCGTGCGTGTAGCCACACCTAAAACCCAAGCCAATACTTTCCCTCCCCCTCCCTCAAATTCAAGAGCAGCAACAGCTGGAACTGTTTTACACTGCCCGGCCGAGCTGTGTGTGAGCACTCGCCCTGTCTTTGTCTGTGAGGCTGCAAGAAGCTGGCCTCAAAGGTATGGCCGCGGCCCCTGAGGACCGCGGGTAAACACCAGGCAGGCCCCAGCTCCCTCCTGGCAGGGTCAACAAAAGCCGGCCAGAGAAAGATCTCGAAAGGCAGGCGGTGAGGAAAGGCTTCTGCCTTGCTGGAGATGATAAAGAGCACACAGTTGGGTTTCAGATTTTCCTGCGATCTTGGAAGCTTAGCAGGAACACAACCGGCTCCACACGAAGCCTCCTACAGTAACACCGGGGAGCTTTCCGAAGCGCTTTGGGGCAGGCGCAGTAGGCCCCCAACCCTGTGGAGGGCTGCGGGGCTGTTTCTGAAGGCTGGAGACAAAAGGAGGGGATGCAGGCTGCGGCCCCTGGAGCACAAGGAAAATTGAGGATGCGCAACAGGAGCAAAATAAACTTCAGCACGCAACAGGAACGCGCTCAGGGTGCGTGCGTGCCCACACGCGTGCACACCCGCACCCGCACCAACTGCCTGCTTCAAAAGCCACGTCTAAAATTTCATTAAAAAAAGCCCAGCTGCTTCTTTACCCTGACTTTGTCTTTAAGGACTTAGCTAAGCCGAAGGAGTGGCCAGAAAAGAAAAAAAAAAAAAAAAAAAGAAAAAAAAAAAAAAAACACTTCAACCCATCTCTCTCAAATTCTTTTATTTCAGCAATGCATTAAGCAATCTCCCTGCAGAGTTATTCTCTTCTTCCTGGTGTGGATAAAGCTCCCCCTGGGGAGCTCTGTAATTTCCAGCTTCTCCGAATTCAGGTATTAGTAAAGACCGCTTGGGGACACGCAACAATATAACTCTACATTTTCAGGCATTCGGAGAGAACCCCCTAAGGGTCCCAAGTTCAAATTTCTGAAATGTAGGCATTGTAAAAGGAACCTCGGGGGACTCCAGCAATAGAAATCTGCTGAATTCAAAGCATTTCCTAAGCCCTGGCAGGAGCCTTTGCTCCCACTGGAGGCTTTTTATAAAACATGTGTTGCTGACATGTTGACAGATTGCTCAGTGAAGTGTTAGGTGCATACACAGGCTGGCCATTTAGGGGGACATCAGTTTACCCTTCATCTCTACCTGAAGCACCATGTTTTATACATTACCCGAGGACAGGCAGAAAACAGACACTCTCCTACAAAGTACAGTATCACTTGGCAAGAGACAAAAAAAAAAAAAAAAATGCCCCCACAAAACTGAAGATATTACATATATACATACACGCACACATCCGGGGAGAGAGAGAGAGAAGGAGAGAGAGGGAGTTGCACCGAATCTTCCAAATATCAAAAAGGTCAGAAAATAAATTAAGTGTACAATACAAGGCCTAGGCTTGAAATTGCCTCCATGTATCAGGCCTGCCACCCCTTTCCTACACAGGCCAGAGCTCTGAGGGTATAATGAGCAAAGGAATTTTCTAATGACAGCTGACTGTTGGGAGGTAATCTGATCAAAGGCCGATATTAAATCCAACTTCTGCTCATATCAGGGTATTAGTGATGTACGACTTAATAACCCAGCAGCTCCAAAAGTGCTGCCGTGGCAACAGGATGGAAATTGGGATAATAATGTATTCATGGTGCTGGCGACCTGGGGCTGCAGTGCGTGCTCTCAGGGGAGGGCACTTCACCCTGAGCCAGACGTGTCTGGGCAAAATCACTTCACAAAGGACAGGAGTTGAATACTGAAGAGCTCTGGCACTGATGAGTGTGTCGATAAGGGGAAGAGTGGAATGAAGTGAAGGGAGGAAAGGAAAAACATTTTCAGCAGAAGAGCTTGAGTGGTGCTTCTCTGAAAAACTGATGGGGCTCAAGAAGCTCTCCCCGACAAGTACAACCAAAATGGATAATTATTAAATGAACATAAAACTACATTCTCTGCAAAGTGCTGAAGGATGGATAGCACCAGCTTACACGAAGTGACAAGATTTTCACATCAGGCTACATCTATCTTCCAGCACTTCCACTGTGCATAAAAGGGCCACTGCCTGCTACCATCAATATCCAAAATTCCTTTAACATTAAACAGCTTCTCAACCTTTCCTGCCCTTAAATCTCTCAAGGAAGAAAATCCAAGGAAAGGTCACACATCAGCCACACATTTCTGGGTCTTGTAGCTGCATTTCCTGCATAAATGGAAATCTCCTACACATTACTTTCCCCTGTCTTTCTTTTTATAATCACCACAGCAATGCATAAGATATCGAAACCACACATTTCTTTTCTTTTTGGTAAGAAACCAGAAAGAAACTTGGCAATAGAATACAAGCATTTCAGCGCAGCTATACAAATTAATCTAACATCAGTTCCTTTGATTCTCTAAATCAGGAAACAAAGATGAATATATGTGTTATTTGATTTCCATTTACTTTCTAGACAATAGACAGTGGAAAGATTGTCTTTCTTTTATCCAACTATAATTCAAAGCCACTTTAAAATACCCGAGTCATTTGGGTGTTTCTAGTGGCAGGAGCCTGAGGTACAAACTTTTGTTGATGGCATTAGGGGAGGGGAACGGGCGATTTGTTTGATGGTCTCCAAAGCCTCTCTTGCACAGCTTACCGGGCTATCCACTCGCATAAATTTATGGCTATTCAAATCACTCAGGAAGTTACTTCTCCACTTCTGTTGGAGAGGTGCTGAAGGAATAGCTTTAGTGAGGGAAAAAAAAAAAAAGAAAAAAGGAAAAAAAAAAAGAACAAAAAAAAAGAAAAAACGGAAAAAGGGAAAACAAAAAACAAAGAACAAAAACCTGCTGGTGGCCACTGAATCAATCCTACAACACAGATCCCAGGGAAATCCAGCTCTACACTGTGTCCCTGACATGTCAGGGAGGGGGAAAGCACAGAATCCCTATTTCTATCTTCAAGCTGTACCTAGCGCCAACAACGTACACATTGTACTCTTAAGCGCTCTTCCTGCCTTTCCTAGTATTACAGATAATTTGCTAGTTTCAGAGTGTACTTATTACAGGACTGTCAGAGGAGTTTTTGTTTCAACAACACGTTAACTTTACTGCACTTATAAAAAACATTATGTGTCCCCTGTGATTCTGTGTGTTTAAGAGCAGCGAAATGTTATTGATCCCAGTGTGACAAATCAAGAGTTAGGTAATGTCTACAAAACTCAATTTTCTGCAAGACATAAAACCCTTTTTATGAAACCCTTCCTTAAGAAATTCAGGAAAAATACACACCAAAAATTAGAGCAGAAAGGTCAGCAACTATTTTTTTTAATTAATGTAATCCAATTCTAGGCTAATGACAGGCATATGACCACTGAGGCCAATTCAAACTAATATTTACTCTCACTACTGTAAAACAGTATGTGAAAACTCTTGATTTCTAAAATCACTTTGATATAATTAAGAATCTTATTCAGAAAGCCCAAAAAACTAAATTCAGTTTTCCTCTGGCAAGCATTCAGCACCGAGTACACTGTAAATTTGGATTCATACACAGCTTACACATTATGTAACATTTTCCAGGATTTCAGTTCAAACTGCTTATATTCGACCTTAATGTACATTTACAGAGTGAGTTGGCTTTAAAAAAAAATCTCAGCAATGAAAACATCCCATTCAATTTCTCTAAAAAGCTATACATTCGCCTTTTAGTAAACCAGTTTCCTTTTCTCAATGGCTACACAGGAGTAGTGGTGAAATACTAGGAGAGAGAGGCATTAAAAAGCAGCAGTAACAATCCGGTTGCAATTTGCATGAGATCCACTTGCATCTATAGAAATTTCACAGATACGTATACATACTGGGATTTTTTTTCCCCAACTGTTCAGGGACAGTAGGTACTGGTACTGCATTTAATTAACAAGCAAATGTGATGCCCTCCGATGTGAACAATACTGAGCCAATCACTTATGTTCTTAAAAAACAGATGTATTACATGCACTGTACTACTCCTGAATACTAGAGTATCCATTTTATATCCTTTTTCCAGCAAACCTGAATCTGTCACAAGCCTTCCCTTGGTCCCTAGCCCCTTTTTTCCTTTTTGGTTTTAGCTTCCACCTTAAAATTTGTTTTCCAGATCTGTTGGTAGTTCTCTCTATATTTCTTTTCTGTCTACTGCATTCATCATTATTCAGCTGCATTATAGCACTTAAAAAAAACATCCCAGCTTTGGAAAAAAAAAAAAAAAGGAAAAAAAAAAAAAGAAATCATTTGATTTTCATTGCCCTGGAGAGAATTAAATACCCCCAAGGAAAAATTCTGGTACATTCTCTGCACACATTTACATGCAGCCAGTGAAGTAAACATTTCCATAATTGCTCACTTCAGAACACGTTACCCAGTTCCTAGGTACAATAACTGTCAGGAGTCAATGAGGAATAAAGAATTTTCCTGAATCCTTGCACATAACCTGACTAGCATTAATAACTCCGCAGTTGTACATAAGTTAAGAAATGGATTACTGCCAGGCAACAACCTTGCTCTGAACACTTTGGGCATAATGTGTTCTTCAAACTACCATTAACAAAATAAATAACTATTTTTAAAAACCCTAAAAAGTCAAGGCTGTTGATAACAAAGTGTATTTCTCTCCCCATAAAAAATCATATAACCAGAACTATAGCTTTTTCTTAACCTTGGAAATTATAGAAACAACATATGGCTTCCATTTACTTCCAATTTTACTTGTACTGTGAGCTTCTTTGGTGAAGTTGTCTTCTATTGCTAAATGACAAAATGAATGATGAAATTCAGTTGCTATGCTAGAAAAACAAAAAACAAACACTGGTGCCTAATCCCAAAGGAAAACTGGACTTCAGTTATGAATCATCCTTACCAGCAAATCTTGGATATCTTAAATAAAAGACTTTATGTACTTATAGAAAAGAAAACATTCTAAAAACTTTACTAGAAAGATCCTCCTTCTGCTACTCCTTACCATTTGAATCCAAGGTTAGGGAGCACGCCACAAACCTTCAGTGGTTATTTAAACAGAAGTTCCCTGCTACAAGGGACACCAGTGAACAGTGCTAACATCAAGTCTGCTCGGTTTTTATTGCATGCTTGCAGAGCTCTTCATATTGCTGAGACCACAATGAAGAGCCCTGTAAACATGTAATAAAACCAAGCCCATTGGATGTTACAGTATTAGCAATTTTTCTAGAAAATGAAAGTATATCTGCTTTGTCATCAGACTGATTTTAAAAGCTCTCACCCGTTGTATGGTTACTTAATCCTTTTTTTGATGTTTCATGTGGAATCTGCCTAATTGGACTGTGAAGAAAGCTCACCTAATTATTTTTTTAAATATGACATTTTTGTGTTTTGTTTTTTTTTTTTTAAATGGCTTATCTAGACAATCAACTTCTGAAGACAATAAAAGTGTAGCTCTGTGTGTTATAAAGTATTTATGATATTTTCAAGGAATTTTTTCACCCAGGCAGAAAATATCCTTTTAATAAGCCCTTTTTACTGCAAGAAGCTATTATTGGCCTCTTCTTTATTGTTGTTTTCATATTTTCAGCATAAACATAATGGGGGGAAAAAGGAAAGAGAGGAAAGCAGTGAGAAGACAGTTGCAGACAACAGAAATGTTATATAATCTGATAAAATGATGAATAAAATTAAAACTGGCTGTCAGGCAAAATGAAAAGCAATTTCGCTCACAATTTTCTGAGTGGCTATGGAAAAGCAGCCAAATCTATGTACTGCACGCTGCCTGTAGTTTATGAATATACACAATAACCAAAAAGGTGCTTTGATTACAAAGAACGCAATGATGAGCGCAGCCTAAAATACTGAATAATGCACTCAATATGACTTCTCCTCTGAAAGCCTAAAGGAAATGTTTGAAACCCCTATTAAAACAGAAGAACGAACCAGCAGAAGAACTCATTGGTTGCATGCATGGGAAATACAGAATAATTCCTACTAGAGACTCCATTAATTAGAACAAATTCTAACTACTGCCTGAGGGCTGCAAGACACAAAGCTGTACTCCCTACTCTGGCACGGGCAGAAGACTTCCCGGGGTCGAAGGGACTCACACACAATCACTGAAGGTAACATTTAACCCTCTAAAGATTATGGTGCTGTTTGCTTTCAAATTATTATGCAAACCACAGCAAAACCCAGGTATTACATGCTTAATAAAGGGGAATGATACAGCAGGATTTTTCAAAGGAATTTGGTAAAGGGGTAGGTGACATGACTCTGGAAGTCTGAGGCAATTTGGTCCTATCTCTCCTAAAACACAATCTCTCTCTCAGACCACACTTGCCCTGCTCATCTATCTGGAACTCATTTGGAGGAGAAGGCGAGTACAAAGCGCATGATCTTCCCTTGTGCATGGGCACAAGAGTCGAGATGGGGCTTGAAAAGAGACTTACTCTTGTTTGCCTCTCCATTTTTTTCCATGATTCAGGGAGTTAATTGGTGGAACCAAGAAGGAGTTCTTCCTTTTCTTGTCTCTGATGCATAACTTCACTTATGAGACTTTTTTCTCATCTTCTTAAAGAGCAACAGAAATTGGCCACAATTAGCACAAAACATGCGAGGGACGCTCTCCCCTTACCGCGGGTACCTGCTGGTTGTGTTTACCCATACCCAGAGGGTTAAATCAATCACCCGAGAAGGAGTTCGGGGAAGGAATTTTCCCACCAGGTGGGAGAGACCTTTCCTCTGTGGTACGGCAACACCTGCTTCCCACGATCCTTTCAAAATTTTGTTTTAAAAATACCCTGCTCCTGCAAGGACATTTTGGTGACAGCCTCGGTATCATCTGTATAGCCCAGTATAGCCGTGGCTGCTCGTCTGTCAGTAGAGGCTTTACAGCTTTCAGCGTGACGGAGACACTCCAACGTTATGCTGTTGACAGAGTGTGAAAGCTTGACAGCAGCAGTCCTGTACCCTAGGATAGCTGGTCACCTCAGTGATGCAGGCCCACTCCTGGCCTCTGTTTCTGCAGTGAGGCTGCAAGGATCTGAAAACAGAAGACTTCCTCTCTGACAGCAGTGTAATCAGCACCAAAGGCAGTAACCAACACGCACTGTATGTTTATGGTTCACAAGGCATCACATTGTTAATGAGCAGATAAAACAAGAAGAAAGGGCTGTTCTTTGTTTACATCACTCCCCTCATAAGCAACAGATGTCCTGATAGACTAGACTGCATTGGCTTTGTTGGTTGAGAACCTCCCGCTGGCCCTGGATGAGACCCAAGCATCCATACTGATTTTGTTACAATTGTCAGCTACTTTTGTTACTACAGACCATGAACTGTTGCTGACTCATCTGTGGTCCCATGGGCACGGAGGAAATAATGTATGGAGTCGTGCAGTGACTCCATGTATTGTTTTCCTCCTAAGATGACTACTGCTAGTTCACCCAAGAGCGCTTTCTTGTGGGGTACCACAGTTTTCTGACATCATCCTTCCTGGTCAGTGCGTACAGGAAGACACGGCCGGCAGATTCACCATTATTCAGATTTCTGTCTATGACACTGAATGATTTGTGTGTGTTTTTCCAGGACTGTGATTTAGGGGAAGACGAGCCATCCAACAGTCCAGCATACTGGCAGTGAGTCACAGTTCCCAGAGGCACAGAAACACCATGCTGACTCTTTCCAAAGGGGCAAATGTGCCTGAATCCTGTGGTGGCGTGCTGTGGGCCTGCTGGGCTTTTGTGTTTCTAGCTATCCAGAAAAAGCCAATGGCCAAGCAATCTTCCTAAGCAATACGACCGCTCTCATGGTCTGATGTATCATCACTTTGACCTTCAGGTGCCTTTCAGCCACATCTTGCAGTGCTGTTCTTACCCACTAGTCTTAGTTAACACCTGGGGCCTACCTGTGACAGAGGACAGGTTCCTGAGGGGCACCTCAAACTTCTACTCAAACTCACCCATGGTTAGCTCCTGAAAAGCTGTCAGATGCCCTCTGTAAAATCTCCATTTGTATAAAATCAATTTCCCAGCTTAGATCTGTCAGCCTTGATGCTGCAGAACTAATTTGGTGTGGGTTGTGTTTTGGCTAACATGTGCTAGAGGAGGAAAAAAAGAGGAAGAAAGCTACCTTTGAGGTAGGGAATAATTGTGGACAGTTTAAGTGGCATTTGCACACTGATCCTGATTGCTGCTCTCATTTTTACATGTCCTGGCAGACACAGTTTTATAAACTGAAGAAAAAAAAATAAAAAATTGTCATATTTCTTTGTTCTCACACAAGTTCTGTTTTGGTCACAACTTGAGGTGTCACCAAGTCTTCCTCCCTTAAAATAGATTGCTCAGCTTCTTCAGTCCTGGAAGCTGCAGGTGTCATACTCAGGTGGTGTGGCTGGGGCTAGGGGGGCATGTTCTCCTCAGACAGCCAAAATCAAGCATTCAATACAGTGTATGACATAAAAGATGCCTTGTTTTTATATTATACTCAGTGAACCAAGATTATCTCCTTCACTGAGAACCACATAGGAGACCATCTCCGTTATTTATTTTGTTTTCAGACAAATGGCGTGTTTGATGAATTACACATGGATGTCTCAAAAAGTTGTTAACTAGAACCATCCCGTGGTTTCCCACTCCAGAGCTTCACCCTGCCTCTGTTAATATGGCAATCGCCCACAATTCCAGAGGGAAACTGCCTTACATCTTACCCCAAAACGCTCTTCCCCCTTAAAATACAGTGGCAAGGCTAATTTTCTTGTCAGTGCAGGTTACAGCTTGTTGGTCCAGATCACATTTGCAGTGGGAAGTAATGTAATGCTCCCTTTTGATTTCTTATGGCCAGCAATCACTTCATTTCTGAAGTAGAGTGCTGTGCGAGCCTGCTCCATAAAGCCTCGTCTCATGAGCACTGTAGATGTCCTCGAGGCACAAGTCTGATAGCAGTACAGGTAACTGTGAACACCACCTGAGTGAGGCACAGGATAATAATAAAGATGGCAGCAGTGCCTATACTTCACCAGGTTATTCTCCTTTGTTTTGGTTTTCTATATTTATAAAAAAGTCAGTGTGCTCGAGCTTAAAAATAATGATAAATAAATCAATGATTTGAATTTTCCTCAATAAGATCTGAAAAAAAAAAGGCCTGTAAGTATTCTCAAGTTACCAGCACTGGGCAGCTGAGCTAGCTGTCTACAGCAGGGTCCTTTCCATCACATGCACGCTTGAAGTTTGGGTTGGCGATACTAATAGCACACCCTTGAACTGTGTCTCCATTCTTCAACGTGACACTAAAAGTGGACTGTGCTGCTCTGGAGCATTTTGTCAGCTCACAGTGATTGAAAGATCCTCCCTGAGGCTCTTTTCTCCTTAATATCATGCAGAATTTCTGCCTTCTATTTCAAAAGAAAATTCCTTGTTTAACTTCTCTAGGGTCACTGTATACTGGTGCAGAAAAACAGGTGCAAGACAGGTCTCTCTTTCATGTTAAATTTCCGTAGGCTTCAATTCTCCGTAGATGATTCACATCATTTCTGGATCAAATTACCCGGTTTTAACTACTGACAGGATCAAATTAACAAGGAAAAATGGAATACAAAATGAAACACATTGTAATGAGGGTGTGACACACAGAAGTACTGCTAACAGACTGAATTCTCTTCCCCTGTTCAGAAAGGTATCTGTGCACATGCCTAGCTTACAGCAGGCCAATAGTGAACAAAAATTCAACAGGCTGTGCAATGCATTTCAAGTTAACTACACCTCTGCCTGTAGCGACTGAAAGCCTCTGTCTCCTGGATTCAGTCACCTGCCAGGTTCAGAGGACGCAGGTGTGAAACTATAGAAATTCATATTTCAAAGGGTTGAACTCTATGAAAGGACTGTCACGCTATCCAGACAACATACAACGTCAACAACTGACTTAAAACCAGTGCATTTCTGCCCTTTGCAAATCAAATACACAGACCTGGCACATCCACAACGTGCATTAAAGGAAGTAAAAACACCCAAGCTACTGGGGATCTTGCCAGCCCTGGAACTGAAGCAGCATCCTGAGAAAGGCATTGTTTGCTCACAGGTTAATGCAACTCTCCTATCTAATGTATCTACATAAACTAGCATATCTCTGCATGGTCACACACTGTACAATACAGACCTAACACAGTTACTGCTCACTACTGCATGGGTCTTTGTGCTCAGATCCATCCTACTACATCCTACGCAATAAGATCTTCTTAATCACCCATCACCCTCTTTCCTTTTGATATGCAGACCACAACGGAAAATTTTGGGTAACTTCAACATTACAGGGACCTGAATGTCCCTTATCTGCTCATGCACAGCCTTCCTGTACTTCTGTAGACTTGTACATTATGAATGAAGAGTTTCTTAAATTAATCTGGTTATTACACTGAGCACATGTCCCTTCCTCTTGTATTTACTTCTTCACTTGCTATAGCAAACGGCAGCAGGTAACAGCAAATAAAAGGACGAAGAAAGCTGCCACAGTGATACCTAATCCCTACTTTTCAAGACAAGGTTCATTTTTGTGGGAGTATTTTGAAGTGATTACACTGAAATTCCAAGTTACATTTCCTCATTATGGATGCTAATTCTGCCTTCAGCATCCCTTAAAAGCACAGAGATACAGTCTTGTTCACCATTTTATCTGGTCACATTTATTCCTGCCAATATTAAACTCTAAGTTTCATAAATAAAACTGGAGCAGTGGTGGGAATAGGGGGAACAGAGGACTGTTTTGCTAACTTTCACTGCAAAGTGGCATGGGTCTTAAACACCTATGCATCCATTCAGCTATTAAGACATTTATTCAACAGTTAAGGAGTTTAGCAAGTGTGTTCTCCATTCCACCTTGCTTACACAATTTACCATCCTCTAATTTCTTCCACAGAAGACATTTTACACTGCAAAATTCCTTAGACTGAAGATCCATTTGCAAGTCATAATGTCATTTCAATGAGTAGCATATTATGGTCAGTAAACTAAATGTTGGGTATACATTTATGCATGCCTATTTTCAAACCATTTCAGCAAATTTATATGATATATAAATAGGCACAACAGCTAGTGTTAACAGATGCTGCCCTCTGATCATTAAAGCCTCATCCTTTACTTTGGAGTTTCAGAGATCAGTATCTGAGATCTCAAATAAAACATACACTTCTGAATACCTGAATACAATTCTATAAATAGTAGCAATTTCTTTAAGGGACTGCGATGCCTTTTGCAAAGACAGCTTCCCAGAAAATATTTTCTGAAATAGAAGCTTTGATGGATAGGAGCCAGTAGTTTAAATCAATATATAAACTTGTAGCAAAGCATTGCTGGTGCAAGTTCTATACCTTCAGATTTTTTTTCCCAGTCAGGTTCCACAAAGCCTAAATTGAGAGTCAGAAGACTTCACTCTGTGTTCCAAATGTGGGAAAATGCGTCCCAAATGTGGAAACCTGTTCAATACTATTACAGCTATGTGGAAATTTGTTGTGGAAGTGACTGGTAGTATGTGCATGCACCACAACTTGTTTCTCTGCAACTGGCATAACTAAGATATGGAAAAGGATAACCTACAATTCTATTTAAATCAATAGTTCTGCTTTGTACCAGTAATTTCATCTCTGGAATGTCATATATCCCCATTTCACACCTAAGCCAATGGAAAAAAAATAGGGATCATCAACAGTGAAAACACCGTTGAACAAAGAATCTCCTCTTCACACCTCTCCAGAGGATCTCCAGCAGCATTTTCCTGTACTGGAACCTCATGATGCTATTTAAGAGCAACCTGAACAAGCAAGGCAGAATTAGCATTATCAGACTCATGAGTGTTACATTTTCTTTTAAAAGAGGTTGCACATCTTAACACCCCAAATTTGGAAGTGGAACATTCCTGAACGACAACCCCCTGGTATATAATTTTCCCCCGTATGCAAAAGATTCTTTCACTGATGATCTGGAACAAGAATTGGAAAGCATTAGATTGTGGGATGGTCAGAAGAATAAGACAATGTGGAGAAGGTTAATATTCTGTGAAATTACTTACCTTTACCTGTAAAGTTAAATTCTAATCTGAAGTTTACTGCTTCAGTGTGGGACTAATTTCTTTATTCTCCTGTAGCTTAGAGGAAACAGTGGTACTTCCATACTCAAGATAAGGCAAGAGACCATTAACTGTGCCAGAAGAGTGTCTTTTAGGGATGGTAACGGCTGAGCAGAGTTTTTCGGGGACACAATTTTGGATGTAAACACCTATATCCCATCTTAAGTGATTAGGCTCTTTATTTATTTATTTAATTTAATTTTTAAGCACCTTAAGATCTTCCCAACTTTACTGAGATACTGTGAGGATAAATACAAAGACTGTAAGGCAAAAAGATACAGTCTCATTGGGAGTTAAACCCCAGCCAGCAGAGATTTGAGACACACTCAATAACAGTTCTTCACCACTGACTGCAAAATGGAAGTTCCCAATTATTTAAAACAAAACAAAACAAAACAAAAAAAAAAAAAAAAAAAAAAACAACAAACAAACCAAACCAAACACAAACAATAAGAAAGTGTCTTCCTCCAAATGAAGACACTGAAGTTCCTAATTATCTGCGTGAAGCACAGGATTCCGACTGTAAGTAATTACTTATGAAAAGTGATTGTCCAATTTGTCCAGTTCATCTACTATCACCTGGTCCCCTCTACATTCACTCGCTGTACCTACTTTCAGTGTAGGCTGGCTTTTCAGGATCAGTGGTTCTACACAGCTTAAAATCTACTCATGGATTAACAATGGAAGAAATGAGTAGACTTTAAACTTATTTTATTCTTAAAGGAGCAATGTCTTGCATTAATTTGCTTATCAGCAATCAAGTAGAATCATTTCCCCAGTTTCTTCCTCAAATACATATTGAAGAATGCTGTCTGTTCTTTTGTTTATGAATTTTCTGAAAGGACAGGCAAATACTCCTAACACAAGAGTCCTGAAAGTGAGAAATGTTAGTGGCTGGTATTGGGATTTTTACTTCCAGTAAGTTATTTAAAAACAAACAAGCAAACAAAAACAATCAGCAGATCAAACACATAGCTACACCATTTCCTTTTCCACCAAGTCTTTCATATTGTCAACAAATGTAATACAGAAAGGAAGAAAGGCAAGAATTTCAGAAAAAATAAATGAAAACTGGGGAGAGGAGAGAAAAAGTTAAAAAGACATGGCAATGAATATTTAGAAAGTAGGCTTAAGGAGAAGGTTTAATTTTAAGGGGGGGGGGGGGAGGGGAAGGGACAGATCACAAAGCCTTTGCTTGGAAAGAAGGCATTCGATTCTTTTGATTCTTTCCCTCTTCCTGCTCTACCTCATAGAAAACAGTACAGACTGGGTACAGAAGAATCATGCCAAAGAACATATGAAGACTCATTTTACAAGATCAGTTTAGGAGCTGCAGATTTTAAGGTGAAGTAACTTTACTTAGCTATCAGTCTTTGAACAACAAATCCACTCACTGCATGAACTTCAGCTGAACTGCACAAATCTGAGGCAGGTCTATGTTAAAAAGAAAACAGAAATAGGGGGCAGAACTATGAGATCCTTCAGGCATTCTGCATAGATAGCCCTTGTGTTTAGTAAAATACTGTATGCCTGATTATGCTTGTAAGGTCTGGGAAAGGGGAATGCTACAGTCCTTACTTAAACAATAATATAATATCACACATTATTTTAGAAACATTTCACGGGTGTAGGCTAGCTATCCATGTATGAAAATAGACACTTTTTGCATCTCAGAAATAATGGATCATTTATTGAGGAAAAAGTAACGAAGACTACCCATGTTCATCACAGATGAAATGCTAGCAACAATGTTAATTGTGAATCATATTTCAAATAGAAACATACATCATAATTATATTGGATTTTTAAATATACAACACCTTTAGGCAAACACTATTACACAAAAGGCAACTAAAGAGTCTTATATTGGAGACATGTCACTAAAGCTAAAACGTAATCTAAGTAACTCACAAAGATTCTTCTTTCAATCTAATTTAACTGCTTATTGAGAAACCATAAGAAAGAAGAACCTTTTACCCAGCATGTTAAGCAATGTATAAGGAAGAAGTAGGAAGAGGATAATAAAATGAACAACTTACAGACAGTCAAAAGCTGAAACATCTTTTTACATAAAAAGATGCTTTCTGAAAAAAAATTTCAAAAAAAAAAAAGTCAAATACATAGGAGTACAGGAAATGTTAAGAACCATTTTTACACTCAAAGCAAAAATTCTTTAGTTTCACTGTCACCAAATGCAATTGCAATGTTTAATCAAAACCTATTTTTTGTCAATAGCAAAATAATTCATTTTCTTTTTCATTTGTTTGTAAAGCATGTCTTTCTCTGTTATCCCCATTTCCCTTCCTCAAAAGCAGACACGCCATTCTGATAAAAACATATACTTCATAGTTAAGAGAATAGCTGGCAGGCCTATAAACTATGCAAATAACATTCAGTTTGCAAACCACATTTACTACACTTGGCTGATGGAAGAATGATTATTCCACATCTCGATTCACTAAGAGCATACTGACTACCTAAATACGCAACATTTCCTGTACCCCTAATAGCTTCCACGGTTTAGTAAACACATTCCACATATTACAGTAAAAGATTTCAAATCCAACCTTTTCTTCCACAGAGCATCCTGCATTAATACAGCCTAGAATGTTATGGAAGGAAAGGGAGGAACGCTATACACATTTCATGGCAATTGTACCAGGGTCTGTTACAACACGTGGTTTGACTTTTAAGCTATCTAATAAGAGGCAGAACCCCAAGCCTCAAAGAGTGTGTATTAGAAAGCATACATTATGCCCTCTATCGAAAATTACGTAATTTGACAGTAAAATGTATAAGTAAGCCCATAATTACCTTAAGTGTCTGCCACACAGTCAACCCTCTGGGCTCACAAGTCAAAATATTGTGCTAGAACTCCCAGAGAACAGAGGTAGGGAGAAAAGGGAGGGCCAGGATATGACGTTAGGGTTAAACACTACCCTGAGCGGCTTCCTCGACCCCATGATTCAGAATGGTGTGGCACTGAAAGCCCATGCAAGGGTGGGAACAGTTTCTCCAGCCATGGCTGTGTTACCACAGCTGGCCTCCCCGTGCTTGATAACAGGGTTTGTGCTGCCAGTTATGTCTGAAATGAAGGAGTGACAAGGAGCAGCGATACCATTTTGAAACATGCAACTCCCATGAGTACTACTCACCTGAAAAACAAAGCACCAGCCACTTCTGGCAATGCACGTGTTAAATAATCCACCTATTAGGTCTCAAAAAAAATGGAATGCTATCTCTGCTTTTTTGAGGACAGCAGAAATCCGGTGGCATTTTCCACAAGAGCAGGAGGTTTGTCACATTATTCTTGGCCAGAGCTTCCTGTCTCCCCCTACTACGACTCATGGATCTTAGCTGCTATGTTCTGCAGAGCTGGCTACATTTCAGGGCATTGTAGATAAACAGTTGTACAGAAGATTTGGAGCATAGAGAGGCATTGTACGAGTCTTACAGGCATATCAAATGTAAGGTTTGCCCCACGTGCAAGAAGCAATACTGACACACTGAACACATATATTTATTCATCAGTTACATCTGGTAGCCCCTTTCAGCACCCTCACAGCATCAGATCCACTGAGGTGCAGTTTCAAAAACACTGTATGAAAAAAAACAACTGTGGGACTCACAGCATACAGAAACTGTCTTTGATTTTGTATCCAAGCCTAGAAATTTTGCAATAGGTAGAATTTAACCTTTAATTTGTATCAATCCTCTTTCCATGTCCATCGAGTATAACTACACAAGTAATTTTTAAGCATGTTTGGCACTGGCCAATAACTGAAATGCAACAGAGAAGGCAATAGCCTCTCACGAAGCCAACTCAGCATATACAAACTCTTCCTTGGCAATAAACGGGGCACAAATACGCCTGCACTGAAAAACAGGAAAAAAAAAAAAAACAAAAAACACAACTCCGTGGAATACCAAACACTCTTTTGCCCATGCTGTGAGGAATAAATATTCCTGCCATCTGGGAACATTTTATGATATTTTCAGTGGTATTCACCATGGTATATTCCTAGGGAAACATCAGACAGAAATCAGAGCATTTATAAAAATTAATGAAATACTGATAAAATCAAGAAAATGAGACTGTCGCAATAGATGACTGTGCAAATAACAAGACGGGCTGTAGACCTGAGCGTACAGCATCTATACTCTAGGTTCCTATAAAAAGCAGTGTAAAGTTAGCCCAGCAGAGGCTGTAGAATGAAACTAAGTATACTGAGTGAATTTCAGTCTGCTGTTCCCGCTGAAGTACCCAACGGGAATAGTAGCACTATTCTGGAGAACCTAGAGGCAAAAAGGGAACAAACAGTAGAAGAGTGAAGAGTGAAAAAAGAGGTAGAAGAGACAAGAAGGAAAGACACAGTGGGATACTCCAGCACTAGAGAAAATCACCTCCACCCTTCTCAGCCAAAGGGAGAACTGCAGGGATACCTGACCTGCTGATAGCAGAAAAGGCGATGGAAATAAAAGCACACCTCCAGAAACACTCAGTGAGAGCATGGAAAGTATAAAGATAACAGGAGAGAAAAGCAGAGCCTCAGCAGCAAGAATAAGCATACCAAATAACAAGAGAAAATCAAAGACAATGCCAGGTGGAGGGGGTCACAGAAGAGGCAGTATCTACTTTTAATGAGATAAACTGCATTCTTCCATTTCCTCAGCCTCTGCTTTTGAAAGCATCTGGCATCATGGCAGACAGGGGAAGCTCTTCTACTTTCAGACTACGATGCCATGGCAAAGCACTTGCAACTACAGGGTTAATATCACAGCCTGTCACTTCTTTGGGAAGTGCTATTTGGAAGTAAGTTTGTTAAGTGCTGAGTATTTTGAAATGGTAAAAGAGTGTTGGAAAGGCAGAGACCTGAGTGCCACAGAGAAAAATCCTGAGAGCAATAATACAATCTAACGAGTACGTGAACTCACTAGTAGAAATCCTGCCCTCCACGAACATAATAATGACATTTCCATTGTTCTCATTGAAGCAAAGATTACAGCCAGCAACTGATGGACATAAATTGAAAAAACATTCTCCAGTCAGGCTACACATATTCTTGGGAAAAGAAAGACTGTCCTGTAATGCAAAATATTCGAAACATAACATTACAGAAAAAGCAAACATTAAAACTGTTTTAAGCATTTGAAATGCAGTTTAGAAAAATAATTAGAATCATACAGAAACCTACGGTTATTGACATATTAAAATAGTTCAGGACAAAGGATGTGTTGCTTAGAAACTGAATGTACAGGAAAGATCAAACACACTCAGTTCTTTTTGCAAAAATCCAAGCATCACTTCTGGCCACAGACTGAAGTCAGTTAATAGCAATAAGAAATAAATGCATACATATGAAAAAATATTTATGTTAATTTATGTGTTAACAGTAAAACTGATGTGTTATGCTCTCACGTGCTGAAACCAACATTTGTCAGAGAAAGGTAAATCAGCAAGTGCCGTTTCATTTCCCTATCCATTGCTTTTACAGCTGGTAGAAAATTTGCAAAGTACTTGAAAAACTTGACCCTTCTCCAGCCTCCCCCGCATGAGTCACCCAACCTTCCTCCAGTCATTAGGCTGTGCTTCCTGCTGGGATGCTGCACTAAAACAAATGAGAGACACCAGCTCTGGTCACAGTTAGGGAGGCAATAAACTAGTGACAGGTATTTTTTTTTAATGAAATTTAAAAAGAGCTCCCATATATTATATGTATCAATGTAGTGCCAGTCCATGATGCTAGCATAGAAAGAATTGTGTTTCTAAAGATGTTTTGAAGCACTCCAGTTCACTCCCTGTCCCGAACGCATGCTTTCCTTGCTCGTATACATACAGGCAAAATAACACGCTGTATTTTATATACTTCAAAAATATTACTGACAAAAATATTAAGTCACTTCCTTTCACTCTTTTAGCTCTATTAAGAGTAAATTTAAACCAAAATTTCACAGACGCAGTTCCAACTTTTCATGTTATTATTAAATTGGTATCAAATACTTGTCAAGTTTGAGTGTTTTAGAAGTTGACTCTCAGTTCACCCATGATAAGTCTCTGTTCTAACATATCTTTTATGCATCCACATTCCTGGGAAAACCCCACTTTCCATAACCCAAAATAAATCCCAAATGAAGCATCCTTTGAGAGGAGTGATCGTGCTTAGTCAGCCAATTTAAACTAAAAATTTACCCTTTTCTGTCCAAGACCCTCCTGGTATTTTAGTTCCAAACTTGCCTACTAATGCACTAACTGTGCTAAGAGAACTACTGTCCCCATAAACTCCTTGGTTTCATTCCACAGCACACACAGGAGACACAACCCCTTTAAACTTCAAGGAGTTCCCATTGCAGTGCAGAAGAAGAAAAATTCAGAGATTATGGAATAATCATCTGCAAATCGATCAATTTCCCCCTGAAGGTAAAAAACTGAAAGAAAGAAAAAAGTTGAACAGTTCCAGCTTGCCTTCTTGAAGGGAAAGCACCCCCAGGGCATGTTGTAGAATGATCCCCATCTCTTTCTCCTGGTGCTTATTAAGAGGTCATAGATTTCAGTTACACTACAGCATTCCCAAATGATAGCCCCAGCTAAGGACTATGACCTCTTAGTACAAGTACAGGGATATAAAATTAGGAATATTAAGGGTTCACATTAAGAAAGAAAGTGCCTCAACTATCAGTCATTTTGGAAGAGTGGTTGGGATTAACAGTGTATCTGGTGTCTTGTAAAAAACAGAGGAGCTTTAAGGGACTGCAGGGTCCAGCATTTTCTGGAAGTGCTGCACCCACCCTATGCCAGGGCTAAATTTCTATCTGAACATCACAATGGATTTCCACAACAGAGTATTCAATACAATAGGTGCCTTTCTCAAAAAGCACAAGGTATAGCTCAGAACATCCTGAGTGAAGTAAGATGTGCTCCCTCTTTGTCTTAGCCCTATTCCTTCTGACAGAGTCACATTATGGAAGCAGCAGTGGTTTTACGACCATCATAGCTAGGTTATTATGCCAAGACCAGAGAGGGAACAGAGTCTCTTTAAGGACCTTTCCCCTCCAACAATTCTCTTTTTCATAAAGAGAGAGGTTTTTTACACCCTTCAGACAATGTTTGAAAGGATAAACTGAGCCCATAGAGGTGGTGTGTTAGTGAGCCACCATATCGCCCGGAAGCCTTAATGCTCTACAGCTGATTGTATAAACATGAATTAAGGTTCTTCTACAACTACATTAAGCAAAGTGTTAAAGAGCTGTGGGGCATTTTGTTACACTTGGCTTTCAAGCTATGAATTTAACTGCTGAACATATAAGTAATGATAATCTGTTGTACCTCCCATTCTGTTCATTTCTAAATGGTAATTAAAGCAAGCACCAATAATAAAAACAGCAAGTATTTCAAGAAAATAATTTTAGGAGGTGCGGGAAATTCACTGCTTAAAAAGACTAATTTGTCATGGCAACAAGACACAATTTGTAATACACTGACAATACATTATAAATGTTCTGGTAAAATAGAAGCATGTAATAAACAACAGGTATTTACAGTAACCGACTCTCCGAAACACCGTAGTCAATACAGACTGTAGGTGTATATATGTGCATGCATGCAAAACTCAATCACTTTATTTTTAATAGTGTGTCTATTAGAATCACACACATGAATTCCCATTGTACTGAATAAAGGTCAGGGTAGCTACGACCCTGTATCAGCAGCAGCTTTACAATTCAAAGTCTGTATTGCTAAGGACAGTGAAAAGCAAGACAAGCTTGGCCACAGGATCCATATTGATTACAGCAGTAATTGGAAGCAGCATAGTTATCATAGGGTAAGTAATGACTATTTTTTCCTTCTTCACATATGTGCCAGTGCTGATGATTCCCCCTTCCCTACCCCACCTCCCTCTCCCCTGCAGGCAACTGTCTTCCTTGGACAATGAGAATTAGGAATTTCAGATGCATAGATCAAATAGTGATTATAGTACCGCTCTCCCAGAACTGGAATGAGCTCTGGCAGTTACGTCCTCCACACAAGTGCTTGATAAAGGTCAGTGGATTACCTCATGTCATCACCTGGCAGATCTCAGAAATTGGACCCTCTTCTGAAACAGGCGGGAGGTGCCACTCGAGGACTGGGAAAAGGAGGTTAGCGTTCAATGGGAAAGACACGACAGCCAAATGGTAACACAGAGAGAGACCCTGTACTGCCCACTTGGAAATGCTCTCTGAGGAAACGGCTTGACCTTTAGAACACCCAGCAGTGGCTATAAATAAATGTAGCAACAGACTGTCGATGTAATAAAGCAAAGTCCTGAATCTAGCTAGGGCAAATTTTCAACAGAGTGCCAGGAAGGCAGTTCAACCAAGTCTAAAAAGCTAAGGAGCTGGGCAGGTCAGTACTTGGAGTCAGGGACAATGGCATAGTTAGCCTGATAAACAAGAAATACAAAAGCCAGACAAGGAATTATTTACAATGCTATCACAGCCCCCTCCGAAGCATGTAAGAAGAATGGGTAGGGGCTATTGCTTTTACGTCACCCACAATGGCATGTCAGGTACATCTAATTGATGGTCTCACAGCCCTAAGTCAAAAAGTACCACACAGACATGTCTTCTGGTAGAGCTTAGACTATGACCTACTACTGAGAGGGACTTATAAAGAAGACACTAAAGTAAGGTAAGCCGTTACCTAAACCTCCAAGTCCATGCAGAAAAATGGATTCTGTCTGACAGGCACATGGTGTCTTTGAACCTGCAGCCCTGCATACTGTTGTCCTCAATCCTTATGCTTAGCAAAAGAGTACTTACTGAGAAGCTTTGAGAAGAAGTAGTCAAAAGCATGGTTCAAATGTTATGATGCCCCAGCCCCAGGATGACTGGACTGATGTTCCAGCTGGGAGCTAATACCTTGATGCACATAACAGCACTTTGGCAAACTCTGCTGCCATGTTCCATTTGCCCCAGAAGGCCTGGATTGCTGCAAGATGAGCCCAAGTAGCACTAAAGACACTGCTAGACTATTTACCTGTGACATACAGCTCAGAGACAGTTGTACCAAGCACCAGATCCAGTAACAACTTGTCTGGGGCTGCCTATACCAAAACCCCTTGCCAATGAGAACACCGTCGTCTCTGGTTCAGCCATATCTGCTGCCTACCAGGCGGCCTGGCCAGCAAGGAGATGTCTCTGTCCATGGTACTCAGTCAGGCACAGGTTTTCTTGCTGCTGCAGCAATGTCGGGGCTGGGAAAATAGTTTGCCAATCTCCTAAAAGCTCACCTTCACACAGTGGGAAGTCCTTGGTGGACACGTACTGCAGGTAAGTCAGCTACCACTACCCCTGCCAGTATGGGCTACAAGAATTATCTGCTTTTCTTAAGTGATTGAAAAATCAGGCTAGTGGAAGAGGAAGACTGGAAATCAAAGTGAGTAAAAAATGATCAGTAAGATATACAGGAAGCACTGAAAGCTCCCTGGAAGACACCACCACTTGCTTCCCCTCCCAATTCCATGCAGAACAGGAGATCTGGGATTTATAATTAATGCTCATGAACAGGTTTATTACAGGGGTTCCACAAGTCGAAACCAACAGTTCCACGATACAGACATCGGTTGTCTTCATTTACAAGGGGTCGCTGACAGACAACTCAGGAAGTGCAACACACTGCTTTTAAAACACCCAGGAGGTGAAGATCGAGTGGGTTTATGACTTATTAACAGTCTCAAGAGCAGAGATTAATGGTTTCTGAGCAAAAGGGGGAGGAGTTTATGCCTCATTGCCCATGTTGGCCATTCATCATGGACCTATTGTCTCTCAAGGTAAGGACAGGGGTTTTGAAGACCAGCAAGAAGGCTATGCAGCCTACTTTCACAGCTTTGAGCCCCAGAGCAGTGAAGTTCCCTCCACGTCTGAGCAATACCAAGCTGCTGACAAGAATGTTTACGCAGAATTTTCATATGAACACCTAAGAGTGCAATTATCAAGACCTTCATCTATCCTCCCAAGGAGCGTACAGTTCTGCATATCAAGTTATGTCTGGCAGATTCCCCACACTGCTAGGATTTTAGTAGGCCTTGGCCATTCTGTAACGTGTAGGAATTTTCCATCCAATACACTGACAGGCTTTCTCCAATAGGTGTGCTTGGAGGCCCAGTCTCACAGAACCGAGCTTCACACAACTGCTATACAATTTCCCAATGCTCTCTGAAATCAAAGCTATGATCTTTAGACAAAACCATATTCTTTAGAGGTAGAAGTTACCACCCTATTCCCCCTAAGATCAAGAAGTAGGCGTTGCACACATGGGTCCTGGATTACTTAATTCTGAAAGGATGCAAGTCCACAACTTGCGAACTCAAAGAAGTCCATTCAACTACAATGTATGTTGGCTGGGATGGGAATTGGAGGAGCAAGACTGCTTTCCATTCTCTCCATCAAACAATGTCATTTTGTAGAAAAGAAGTCTGAATTTGTGATTCAAAGCAAATGCAAAAGTAGAAGTAGGTCTCTGTAGAACAGTGACTATGAAAACCCTCTAGGGAAAAAGAGAGGCCTAAACTTAAGTCCCCAGTCCAAGCACTGTTTGTCTTTCATTCAATAACTGTTTAATGTAAAATCCATATGCAGTCCTTGGTGCAAGAATTCTCAAGAGAAACAGGGTGACTCTCTCAAGTGAAGTAACTGTACTTGGCAAACAGTGCTTGGCAGTGTGCCACTAGCTGCAATGAGGCTGATGAATATGCTTTTGGTGCATCATAGATTTAACTTCTTAGGGTCCTTGTCCTCAGAAACACTTTTATCAGACTCAGATTTTTCTCTAGTTCTGCAGAAATGACCAAGGACCTTAGTATGTATCTTTTTTTTCCACACAGATGGCAAAAACTGAAAAACAAGTGGCAAGATGTGCAATATATTTGGCCAGCTCTAGGATTATTTTGCTAGCACAAAGAGCAATTCTAGCTAGGATATCAAACCATGACAATGCCAAGTGCTCACAAGATTTATCTTGTAGTCTCACTGTGAACAGCGTTCACCTTTTGGGACAAAATCCCCTGGAAAGCTTTTAAGTCTTCCAGTGAAGGAGATGATCCTGGCATTACCAACTCATTCAGAAAGATGAAAGATTCCTGGATGCTAGGAAGAAGAGAAAAGAGGCAAGAGAAGGACACCATTATAGAGGAATCTCTATTACCTCCTGTTTGGTAAGTCCATGATCACTTGTGATGCGTGCTTTCTGTGAAGCTGTTAGGGAGCACAACCTCTTACTTCTAGACATACAAGAACGTAATGATCTGTTTATCAACCACACAGGAGGATTGTGCCCATGAAAACTGATTATGATCATAATCGGAAACACAGAAATACTGACTAGGCTAGAAGTTCCTAGGAGCCTAGTGATATGCCAGTGCTGAAGGAGAGTAGCACCCAGAACAACTGGTACCCAGTACACCTGGGATAATTTTCAGGTGGCATGTGAGAAGAATCTCTGACTATAGCTAGAGAGCAGAACTGCATCTCCTTGTTGGTAGGGGATACACAACCATAACAAATAATGTTTTCAGCACCAGAAACAAGTCGGGGAATAACATGAATGACTCTCAACTCTACCTGACGCACTTTCTCAACCTGTCAAAGCTTCAGGACTAAGCTAGAACCCAAAGCATAAAACTAAGTCTACCTAATCATCTGAAGTAAAATAAATATCACCAACAGAGAAATAGCTCATGCCTTTTCCCCTCAGAACACCCTCAGTCTTGAAGCTAGGGCTGCATATAAGAGTTGGACTTGATGATCCTTAAGGGTCCCTTCCAACTCAGGATATTCTATGATTCTATGATATGATTCAGTAGCCTGCTTTCAGACAAGTTTTACAACCCGCAATGCCAACAGGGCTAGTAGGGAAGTCACACAACATTCACTAGGTTTACTGACATTCAGGTGGAAGATGGCAGTCCTGTGCACCAGCACCTCCATCACTGTTGAGCTATTCAAGTCAGCCAACTAGACTGGCATATTCGCTGCATGATTGCCTGAGTGCAAGGCAGCACAATAGGATGCTTCTTTTTCCAGTATTGCTTCTCTCATGACTAAGACTTCTGATTCCAAAGCAACCTACAGGATCTTCAAAAGAACCAAGCTTGGTGAGAAGGTCTGTGAACACACAGAGCCAGCCAGAGGAAAGGCAGTTCTTACCTATACTGGGAAGACACCCTACAGCACAGTCCTTGACAGTTTGAACAGAAAGGAGAAATAAACAGGACAAAACACTGTGCAGAGAGGATAGACTATAAGTGAAGCAAGAGATTAGGGCAAGTGTGTGATAAACCATAACAGCATTTATGCCAGAAGTGCAGAAGGTTAAGTGTTTTTTCAACCATCTACTGGTAGAGAGAGAAGGTGCAGTTGAGGATTCAGTAGTGCACCAGACTTGGTCCTGCGTGCATGTTTCTGCAGTGGGATCCAAACTGTCACATACAAGAAGGACATCAGGTTCATAATCATGCTGAGTCCTTTACTTATGTACATGACTTAAAGGATGACGATGTGCAAGTGGCTCATGAGTTATTAAATGGAAATGCTGCAGGAAGGATAGAGTGAGAAAAGCATTAACATCAGAGAGAAACACTATTAAAACCATATTTTTATTGCCAATCTTTTGTAATGACTAAATTAATATAGTACAGCATCTTATCTGCCAGTGGTTACAAGTATTGCAAAGAATTTTTTTTGGACTTTCCCCCCCCCTCTTCATCCATTATCTGTTTTTCACAAACATCACAGGATTTGTCAGCAATTAACATAAATAAATCATCACCTTTTCAGAGGAAAGCTTTAGTACAAGAATTTCAGATGATAGCAAAGAAATATTACTAAATAGCTCATGAAGGACCTACTCCATCCCCCACTGAAGTCAATGGGAACCTTTTCATTGACTTCAATGGATATTGGATGAGACCCAAATTGAAAAGATCAATAGCACACGCATTAGAATAAAAGAGCAGCTATGCCCTCCTCTAGAAAAAGAACATGAGTTCAATTCAAACAACAGATTACAGGAAGGAACCAGTTGGGGAGAACTTTTTTTCTTCTCCTTTGACAAAATCTGCAAGAGGGCAGCAATTCAAGATCCTAAGAGGTAGATCTCACAGAGTTGTAAGTAACTCTCATCTTCCAGTATGCTCTGAATAGGTGGGGGTGGACTGACACTGAGAGACTGGGGGCACTGTTTAATAAACCAGCTCTGCTTTCCCCATTCATGTCTTTTGTTGAGAGTGTGAAACGAAGATTCAACAAAGCAATTTCATTCCTTCCCCTGAAGTGTCAGAGCTTCAGAAGAACACATCTAACATTTTCAGATGCTAAAACTAGAAGCCCCAGTGTCAATTGGAGAACCTACAGTGGCAAGCCCCATTCTCAAGCACATTACCAGGCTGGTAGAATTAGGGGCAGTCAAGACACTATGGCAGTCAGCTCTCGTGTTTTACACTCCAGGGATTTACTGAAGGGTGTCTTAAGCCATTGTTCTGCCTTCCTGTTTGTTCCATCAATGTAATTGTTGATTTTCCCAGTATAACTGTATGGAAAATGACCCTACAACTGGGTCAACATGCACAGTTCATAAATTCTTGCAGTGCAGTTCCCTAAGCATCTCATAGAGCACCTCCAAAGCTCAGTAAAATCCAGACAAGTGGCAGCTTGCTCAGCCATCTGAAAAATCAGAGTATGGAGGGCTTCAGAACTCAAATGTGAACCTCAGAGGCTGACAGCCCTGGCATTTTTAAATAAATGGGAAACTTTCTAAATAGTCCAGGTGACCCTTCAGCACCTGACATGAGGCCCAAATTGGAAAGATCATAAATCAGGATGGATGGTACACTCTGTCCTCCTCCACAGAGGACACAGCTAACCCAAACAGAATTTCATAAAAAATTCAATTTTGGTAAACTTCTTTGCCTTCATTAAGAAAATAATGACAGAAAAATAGCTTAGGGTGTCTACTAGTTTCACAGAGACTCCTCCAAAAGGAGAGAACCAAAGCAATTATCTAACACCCCCATGCTTCTGAAGACTGATGAGAAAAGAAGGTGCAACTGCCACTCCATGGTAGTATTTTTTTTTTTTTTTAAAAGAGTCGAGAGTTTTAGGTTTTTGTTTGTTTTGTTTGTTTGTTTTTAGCCAAGAAGCATATGCAGTTTATGTTTTTATTCACTTCATTAGCTTTCAAACAGTCTGATCTCTACCCATTCCCTACCACGAGTTTACTTGGAAAAAAGAAAAAAAAAAAGGTATTTTTAGGGACTTAATTTCCTTCAAGATTCCTTTTCATTCCCCCACCCTCTGATACTATACATCTTTTCCCATGTTTACATGTGCACCTCAGATTAACTAATCTGGTGTACTTGTTTTCACCCTCATTTAGCATTGCAATTCAGCAAGAACTGATGTGCTCAGGAGCAGTGCTCCAGGTCTCTTCCTACTTACTGCTCCCTCTTCCCTTTTTTTGTTGTTTCCCAATCCAACCGTGCAAGCACTGTTCAGTGCATCCTGATTGCAGCATTAAAGCTGAGAACCCACTCAGTAGAAGAAATCAGGCTTTTGCTATGGAGGGAGAGCAGTAACTAACTAAGCAGGAAGAAGAAACAGCCACATCACATCAAGGTAGAAAAAAAGGTGGATGGATAAATGGGATCTGAGTTAGGAAAGAAGAGACCCAGAGGATGAGGGTAGAGGGAAGGCCTTCTGCAAGAGGGAAAGAAGAGACAAGCCAAACCCACTAATTTTTCAAAATAGAAAGAGCAAAAAATAGAGATATGAACAAAAGGAAAAGTAACGTAAAAAGTTTTGTTGTTTTAAGTCCACAGAGAACATCCATACTGCCTGAAACCATGAGCAATATAGACAAATACATTATGGAGGTTCATAGGAGTGATTACAGAATGGCTGAGCTGTCTGTATCTGAAACTAGAACATTTTGAAAGCAAAAAAAGGCAAAACAACGTATTAATAGAAGTAAACACTTCTTGCTGCTGCAGATTTTCTTCTTCTGCGACCTGAAGTTGGAATTAAAACCATTTGGCAAATTCACATTACTTTGTCAACTGCTCTTCTGCTCCTGCCCACTTATTCCTCTCCCAGTCACCTTCTTTTCACACTTTATCCTCAGGAGCAGTACTCCTACTTGATTTTTATGTCATCCTGCCAGGACCTAGCCTAAGGATCTACTGGAACCAAAATAACCCAGAAAGCTCTCCAAACATGAGCGCAGGCACACTTTCTTAAAGCATTCCAAAAGGGGAAAGATGGCTTTCCTGGTTTATAACTTCATAATAAAGAAAGTTTTTTAACATAAAAGCACTGCAAAATTAATGCATTTTACACTGTAGTGGCTAATGCTAAACTACCATCTAATAAAAATCAAAAATGTCTTTCTGCTGATATTGAGTCTGTTTGGACCTATGGTGCATACCATCAAAAGAACTACTAAATCTAAAGAGCAAAATTCAGCAGATCTCATATGATTTTGTAGGTGAGAGCTGTCTAGAATCATTTCAGTGAGCAACTCCGGTTGGCTACAGGTCTATTCACACAGCTGTACTCAGCTCAGCAGTATTTGATCAGCACTCAGTTTTGCTCCTTGACTAAAACAGATTTAATTTTTCTCCTCTAACAATTTGCTTAATTCCTCTCTACGTTTAGTTATTGATTACTGTACAATTATTTGTAGTTAGCATATTAGACTAAAGCAATATCCAGTCCACATCTACAACGTGCCACGGTGTAAATTCATCCATTATGCAACTGTACTTAAACTCCTCTTAGAAATTCTGTATTCACAAGTGACTTTGGAAAATAGGCATATGAGCAAAGTATGGAAAGCTGTACAGTATAAATCTAGAAAATTCAGCCTGGGACACAGACAGCTAAAACACATTTTATTTAAAGTAACAATGCAGTAATTATCCATACATCCTTCAGTATTAAGAAAATTTATAGTGCCCTATTTACAGTATAACACCATCCCAGAATCCGTTTATAAAAGGTCTCACCTAAGCATTCAAGAGCAGGAATAAAATAACTGAGAAAGAAAGAGGGAGATCAGAAACAGAAAATAGGAAGCAGAAATAGAACAGTGCAAGAAGCCACGAAGTGATAAGTATTGTTTACCTGTCAGTTGACATTGATTAATCTTGTGTTCTGTGATATCACTCAGTGACTCAAACACCTGGAGGCAGCTGTCACAGCTGTGCACAGCTTCTTCTTCTAACTCCTCCCCTTCATCCGGCCTTTTCTTACAGTCTAGCACTTCTCCATCTTCTGCCTTGTCTTCTAGTTTACAGTTAGGGTCTGAAAGAAAATCAAGACCATGACTTCAGGCATCTAAGCAGAGCACCTTTAAAAAGAAAGAAAAAAATCAAGACAGGTTCTTGAGGTAATGATGAGAAGAAACACATTTGGCATAAGCCCACAGAATGCTGTAGATTTTATTGCTAAATAAGCAAAGGAGTATTTTTTTCATTTTTTTTTTCCTAATCTTGATGAAAGGAGACTTTCTCTTCTGCACTCACAAACACAGCACTACTTCTCACTCAAGCAATTCTTCCATGCTTCAGTGTTAAGTTTGTCAATTTTATCAGAGCTATTGAAGTGGCTTTGATCACTGTACGAAAGGATAAGCCACCTATGCAATTAGTTTTCAATGAAAAGAAAAAATCAAATCAATGAGTGTGCAGGAACTTCTTTTCACTGTTAACTACAGCATTTCACAGGAAATTACCAGAATTAAGAGACTAACAAATTTGATTTACATAAACATGAAATTAATCTTGATTTCACAACCCCCTCCAATACTCCATCACTATGCTATTTGAAGCAAACAAAACTCGCCTATGACTTAAGACAAGCCCAGTGAAGTTCCTGCATTTGCCTGATCATGGAAAACTGGGAAGTAGCTACTGTAACACGCAAGCAGTGCACAAGGAGAGGTTTGTCTGACACGTTAACAAGCAGTTTGGGGATAGCGAGATAGCTCGGAGAAGCATCCTGAGCCCAGCTGATGCTTCTTAGCTGGAAGAAAGGCGCCCACCCGCATCCCCTGCACATGGAGAAGCCACGCTGCTCACCGCACCGCTACAGTTCTGCCAATGGCCAGTGCAAAGGGAGACAATGCCAAGTCGAGAACTTCCCTCCTCCTCCACCTCCTCCTCCTCCGAGGAACGGCGCAGCTTTAACTACTCCTGACTTTTTGCCCACTTCACTAAAAACTTCCTTCAAAAGACAGAAATAAAACAAGCTGTCTTCCCTAATAAAGCAAGCTGGCACTTAACTTTGTTTTTCCTTGGGAACCACAGCACAACAAGTGAAACGCAGAAGAAAAATGGTTGTGTACATTCCAGCAAGAGGAATGCAAGTGTTTCACCACTTTTCCCTTCTCTACTCTGGCTGCCTTGTTTTTCCTTTCAGATATTTGAGAGAGCTGAGACAAAACGAGTCATTTTAGCAAGGATAAATTCACATAATAACAGGAGATTGTGCAAGTGCCTTTTAAGACGTCATGCTCTTTAGCCAAGCGGGTGACTAACCAGGAGCAGGCTCCTTGTCCGCAGCAACGGCGAGGTGGTGCCTGCATACCCGCTTTGTTCAGCACCGCAATTGATTAGGATCACGCACAATTACATGACAGGGGAGTAGCTACAACGTGCTAACACCAAACCCTAAGTAGAACCAGGAAGGGGTGAGGAGGAGGGGAATACCACTCAAAACCACTCTTAAATCCTCTGCCAGAACCCTACAGTGATGCGGGCACAGCCGTCCGTGTATCTGCCACCATGCACAAAGCGCAGCCACTCCGGCTGCCCACAACAAAGGTCGGGGCTCTCATCTTCCTCCTCCATCCTTCAGTCCACACCACTGCACCCCTGCCCTTCGACGGTTCACATACAGACAGACCCGCGAGCAGAAACTGCAGAAACTGGAACTGACCCGTGTCAGGAAGTCTTCCTCATGCTGCGTGGCTCGTGATCAAAACTGAGGAATTTCTTTGACAGGGGTAAAGGGCGGAATTTATTTTTGAAGGAGTTGTGTTACACAGGGAAAACAGACTAATTTTCAAAAATAAAAAACACATTCTGAAGGCAAAAATACATTTGCTGCGCAAAAGCCCTGCCTACACCCAGAGTATGATTTCTGTGTGACATTCACGAGGTTCTTGCAAGAGGGAAAACTTCAACTTGGGTAGCTATTTCCAAATAAAGGAGTAATCTGCACATTTACAAAGAAAAAAAAAAAAGGATACTAATCAAGCAGAAGGACTCCATGGCATTTTATCTATTCTTAAATGCTGTATATGAATCTAAATAACTTACACTGCTACTTCATTTTCCAAGATATTTTGCAAGATTAATGAAAGTGCTTCAAAGACCACCAAGTTATATGTGGTACAGAAAAAGAAATAATTGTCTTAACTGTTGCAAACTGACCCAACATCATTAAACACTTGTTGGAAGGCAGCACGTGCGCATCGCATACTATTAGTTGCTCAGCTCGAGCTCCCAGTTTCATCTCATAAAACTGACAGCACTCAGGGAAATGTGGGCACTGGGTCTGAATTTTAACATGAGTATTTAAATGCTGCACATAAAGTTTACAGACCTGTTTGTTTTAAAATAAGGGTAGTGTCTGACTCTGCTTTAAGTACAATGCTGAAGGAAAGAAAAGGGAGGGGAGGGAATTCTCCAGACTTATTATTCAGAAACGCTTGCACTTTACAGAATTCAGCAACACACACACACACACACGTATGCACACACGCACCCCTTAGTGCACAAAAGCCAAAAGAATCGCTCAATTTAAAGCTTCCTACTTAGAGACCAGTTATTAAAATTAGAATCATTTTAAGACTAATAAATGTTTTGCTTCTCCTTCTGCATTTGCAGATATAAACTCTACAGGGACAGAAGTCAGTCAAGCTTATTCCCTTCTGCTGCAACTTTAGAATACATGCTGGAGCCAACTGGCACATTTGTTTTTAGGTCAACACTTAAGTGGGACCCTCTGGGACCTAGGTTCGAGTTTAGCCTACAACAGCTTTGTGAAACGAGTTCTGGCAGTCTCAGCCCCTCTCAATGAACGCATTTCCACTGTGAGCCACTTCCATGAAAAGATGGCACCACAAAAATCAGAAGGTATTTCAAGAGAGAAAATACCATTTGCACACTTTGTGAATAGATAGCTTTTCTGTTACAGCAACAAATGTCTTCCATCATGAGCTAGTCTAACCCTAACTGGCTAGTCAAAATGAGGATAAGCTGCCTTATTTGAGATCCTCTGTTGAGAGCATGGAATAAAACACATTTTATAAATTCAATACCCATTCATCTATATTTTCTCTGTAGCCTCCTGTTTAAACCTCATGCGCACACACAGACATCAGGGCAAATGCCATTCATCTCCCACATTTCCTTCTCCCCAGCATCTGCAACTACCACAAACACAATTCCGTCAGCCAAGACTGGCTTGATAGTAGGATTACCTTTCCCAACATCTAAATGCCTCTGTCATTTCCAGAGGCTTCCCGGCCCTAATTCAGAGCCCAACTGAATTTTTTCAACGCGCATCAGCAACAATGCACACACCGGCTCCATCTGCAGATATAATTTAAAATTATCTACTAGTATGGAAAGAAGGGCTACATTTTCGGAACAGAAATAAATTCAGCCTATTAAGGCACTTCCAGAAAAACAAAGAAGAAGGAGAAAAAGAACAGTTGTCTTCTGTTACTGATTATGTTAACATTATTTATAAATGGAAATTAAAAGAAGCATGATTTTCTCATTACTATGTTCCCTGGCAGGTGGCTCGCCCTATCCTTCCTCCTCCTCATCATAAGGGATGTTATTGCTGTAACTTGGTCTAATAAAACTGCAACTTTGGGGAAAATGAAAAATTGCATTGGCTTAAAAGTGTTGGAGGCAATAAAGCCATGGACTTCAATTAATTTCAAGTATGGGAGCGGTTTAAGGCCAACCAGCAGAAATTCTATTCTGTCCATGTAAAAATGAGGTTTCACCACATTTACTTTTTATAACCCATATAAAAGTCAAGTAAAAGTAATGAATATCTAAAAGCCATCTCAGTGGACTGGCAAAGACTATCTGTATTCTTGAAACTCATCTTACATATTTCTGCCTATGCTACAAGGATCCATAGCTAATCACAAGTAAAACATCAAACTACCAAGAAAACAGCCTACTTTCCAACCCATTTCACTGCCTTGCAGTAGACCTCCTTCCAAGCCACTTCTGCATGGAAAAGTGCTGGCAAAAGAAAGGAAAACTAAGATCATGTGGTTATAATTATTACCAGGCAAGGAATATTTCTTCAGCTCAGTGGTAAAGTAAAACTCTGTCGCTCTCTGCTCCCAATAGTGTCCATCGCAAAACAACTGCCTCATTAAATCTCTGCAGTAAGATTAATATGCCGTAGCTGCACTACATTTATAACTTGGTACTCTATAAAAAGCACATTTAATGGTTAGAGCCAGAGCTTAGATACAAAGTATTACTATAAAAACTTCTGGCAGTGTGTATACAGTGTGGGCCTTCTGTACTGCGCGCTGTATCAGAAGGGTTTTTGTTTTTCACATCAGTATCGCATTCTTGCTATGGAGAAAAATAAAACTTTAAATTTCGCCTAGAAACAGACAGAGAACCCAGGACAAAACGGGAAATAAATAACTAGCAAGATGACTTAACCACTGAGAATTAGTTTAAGAAAGAATGCAGAAAAGCAACCATTCCTTGTCATATTGACCTCCACTTTCAGTTTCTCAGTTCTTTATTTCTTCAACTTCATGTGTTTATAGTAGTACAAGTTTGCTTTTTTTTTTTCCCCCTCCCAAGTGTGCAGATAGCTAAGTGGAGACATTAGTACATTCAGAAGAGTTTGAGAAATTTTCCATTCAAAAAGCAGAGCACTCTCTCACTTTTATTTCCTTTTTTTAAACAATACGGTTTACACACGGAGCTACTAGAACCCATGAAAGGCACCAAGCACAAACCCACAAGACACAAACATGTCCTAGCCAAAAATGAAACCAACTGCCTCCTCCTTCCTGAAAGGAGTAACTCCACCTGTTTTCAAACAAGTTACCTAGGCACAGTCAGGGACAGCTAGCCTTCTAGGAACAGCCTTAAGGCACCAGCCCTTACTCCAAAAGGTGACCTCAGCTGGATGAATGGGACTATTCATATGAGTCAGTGCTGCTCCCCAGGTAAAGCCCTGTAGAATCAGTACCAAAGACAAAAGCAAAGTACTCCTTGAACTCCCAGAATCAAATTTAGAAAGAAGAGCCCTCCTTGTTATAGGGAATTAACAATTCTTTCTTCATGATTATTAATGATACATATCCCGTGATCCTGACTCAAACACAAGCTTTGTCCACCCAAATCCACTAAGTTCAAATTGAGGATCCCTGACTGGTAAGGAGTTATACAAACAAACACGTAAGAAATGACCCCTAGCCACACATTTTACAGACATGAAAATACCTGATACGGAATGAAAATTCAAGTTCATCTGAAATGGCATAGGCTGGGTTTTAATGTGGGGGATGTAGAGGAGGATTATTTATAACAACAACGACAAGAAAAGCATGCTGGACTTTTCAAAACATCTCACCATCAGTTGCCTGAGCTGCAAAAGGCAGAATTTCTAAATCTCAGGAACTGAAAGGTGAGGGGAGATAAATGCTACTCTCCATGGTGAGCCCCAAAAATGTATTCTAAGCTGAAAGGGAGGAGGAAGAACACAGGCTTTACAAAAATCACCCCGATAAAAAAAAAATCATCCCTCACACTGCTGTCAAACAGTAAGCAAGCACTAACGAAGGAATTCAGCATTACCAGTCTGTGCGGCTGTGTGTCCCACACCTGCCTGCTGGTCCTCTGTTTCATTTTCTTCTACTGTCAGAAAAAAGGTAAACAAAACAAAAACAAAACAAAACAAAAATGTTAGGCAGGTAGCTGAAGTGTTCCAAGCATCTTTACACCAGCTTCAGTTCTGAAAGCCAGTAATGCTTGCACAACACAGCCAAGAAAAGCTGACACAGGTCCACTGCAAAGTGCAAACAGAATGCGCTGCTTTATGGAAGCTACATATCTGGGAGCAGAGTGACCGAATAGGTTTCATGCCTTAAAAAACAAATCGAATTTCCTCTGGGATACGTGTCTTCAACAGACTCTACTGTATTTGGTTATGGAACTAAATGAGAGAATAATTCTGGGCTTTAAGAGTCTGCTCACTCGCTCCACACGGATAACAGAAAGCCTTCTCCTGGCAGACGGGAGAGGTGTGTGCGCTAATTCATACATAAGCTTTAAAAAAATAATAATAATCCTATATTCAGTAGCAAGCATCTCAGCAGTGCAGACAGCCTTGCAAAGGAGAACTAACCCCATGCTGTTTTACTGTATACACCATGCCAGCATCTTTCCCTTGGCTCACAGCTTTCCAGAGCAGAGGAACTAAAAACAATACAATTTTTGTCAGATTCACTATTCAAAACTTGTTGGGCCAAAGTGAACCTAACAACAGCCATTCTGCTGCTATTTTGAAAAATTAGAGAGCTGTTCTGGTATGCTCTGATATGATGCCTAAGTAAGATTGACTCTCCCAAATAAAAGTAAGGGAAGAGCTAAAAGGCAGAACCATTTCCTTTTCATTCTCCCAAAGACTGAGGTCTTTGAGCTAGGGAGCAGCAGAGAGAAAAGAATTCTTTCTCCCTCCACAGGGGAAAAAGCTGAAAGGGGAAAGACTGCACTTCTACAGTATTTCCGCTTCCACGAATTTAGGCCTCAGAAAATGATCATGCAAACTGAGTTAAAATGCAAAGATTTGGGGGCTTTTTCCTGGTTCTTGGGACAACAGATTACAGCACATTTAAATCTAGGCATATATTCAAAAGAAGAGATATGTATACACACTCCACAAGTACCTCTTTTCCTCCTCCGCCAACCCCAAGGCTTCATACAATTGGTTGTTTCTAGAATCTGGGTTTCTAGAAAAAAACACCAGTTTTCATAAGGACACTCTTCGGATACGAGGAACCCAAAATACATAAGAAAGAGTCAAGCACAATTTCTGAAGGACTCTAAACAATCTCTCTCTATCCCAGAGCTGTGCCTCGTAAGCACACTCTTCTCATCAGCAGCGACCTAATAAAGCTTCCCAGGCCCCAGAGTCAGTCAAATATTTCACAAAATAAGATTTTATGAGCTGACTGTTTCACTTGAACTCCTGTTTTGCAGCCACGAAGCTACCAGTACTTCAGTCCTGATAATACTGTATGTTTTTCTTTGTTATGCTGAAGCATTCATCCCAGCAGTCCTCAAAGCTAAAGGAAAATGGTCAGACAAAGAGAGCAATGGGAGAAGCTCATGAAAAGGACAGCTTCGAGGAACACGTGGTCAAACTCAAGCTAAGCTAAACAGATTTTTCAGTAGGACAGCACAGATCAATAGGCTTATTAATACAGGAAGAAATATAATGAATACAACTAGAGTACAATAAAAATAATAATAATAATAAAAGAAGCCTTTCGTGACCCTCCTCAAAGGCCCCAGTGCAAACTCTGAAGCAGCCCAACCTGTCCCCGATAAAGCCCACCACACACTGTGGATTTATTTAAAAACAAAAACAAAAACAAACAAAACAAAACAAAAAACACCTCCAGAGCAAGCTCTAGAAGTGCAAGCAAGAGTCTACTGTTCCACCCCCAAGGAGTCAACTCAGCTTGGTCATCAGTCATACCCATCAACCACAGCCAAAGTCGTAAACATAGCCATTATTTATCAATGAAATTCTCAGCCACGATACATGCCTTAAGTCTGAACCCTGTCCAAAACAGCAATTTAGAAACTCTTAACATTTTTCAAGTCTCAAGATGGACCTGAGAAGCCCAAACACGAACTTCTCGAGAACTGACTCACAAGTGGGAAACTTCAAAACTGTGCGCTATCTGTTGAGAAGTAAACAGAGCCTGCTTCTTTCAAGTGGATCTCCACTTAGAGGCGTATGCAAACTGAAATGCGGGAGTGCATCCCTGCTGCTGCTCTGTGCTGAGCATCCCCTGCAGCAGCCGCAGTACCTGGACCCCTCGCTGCTAGCGAGAAGTGACTGCACACCAATATGTGGTCGGCTTTGCACTACTGACGGGCGGGTACACCAAGCATTTGTAGGGCTTAAAATGAAAATAAAATTTAGAAAAGAACCCCACCCCACATGGATGCTGCCTAACAAATTGTTCCCATGTACGGTTTTGTAATTGTAACTCAAAAATGTGCCAGTATACGCCTTGTGAAATCAAGTGATTAAAATTTCCCCACTATTTAGGGATATGAAAACTCAGAGAGAGATGAGGTTTGCTTTTGACAAAGGCTATGTCTTTATTACACTAAAAATTGGAGACAAGTGTCAGAGCAGGTAACTTTGGGCTTAGCATCTTTCTAAATCGAGCTCTTTAAGAATTCTGAGTCACAAAAGAATCAAGTAGGTCACAACAGGCCACGGCACAAAGACTTGCTAATAATACTCAGTGAGAGTCACGTATTTGTCACGAAAATTAAACCTCACTTAGGGGGAAATATGGTAAAAAGAATAAAAAAGCTACCCCACAAAATCGACAGAAGAAGGGAAATGTTTGCATTAGCACAACCCATCTACACAACAGCATCTCCTTTTCCCTTCTTTAAGTCCGATCATCCTTCCAGCCACCCTGGGTATCTGTTACATTAAGAAAGGTTCAGCTGGTAGCACCAGAGCTCCCAATTAGCACTTTATGCCTTTCCACAACAAGACTCTGAAAACTTCAGTACTATTTAGCTCCCGTGCCACTGTTAAACTCGCCTGAGTGTGAGAAGCAGCATGACATACAGCCGGCATTACCATCCCTTCAACATTACCTATACCATTTTCTTTCAGGAGATGAAGGCAACTTTAAACAAAGCCTATACAGTAATACACTTTAAATGTTACTAAGCAAAAACATTGCTCTAACGCTAGCGTGGAATGTAACTAAAAAAAACCCACGAGGATGATATGCAAATAAAACAGTAGCATGTATGCACTACTATTAATTCAAACGTCAAAATTACTGATACTCTAGGACTGTAATTGTGCATATGGGTATCATCTTCAGTACAGCATTTAGCACATCCTAGCATAAGATAAATTCTAGATAACAAAGTGATAGAATACTAATAAAAGGAGAGGCCTCAGGAAACAAGAACAATAGCTTATGAATCCGGACTATGAATAAGTGATGTTCCTGCTGAATAGCCCTTCCAGATACACTTGAAATAACGTTGTCACAAAAGCAGCAATATCCCTTGTCCTTACTCCTTACAATTCCCTGCTTCCGACCACAGGTCACCTGTTTTGTTACCTGGAGAAACATTTTGTGATTGACTACCTCTTGCTTGAAACAAAATATCAAGTCCCTACCACATATTTTCACAGTGTAACTTTTGAAAAACAAAACAAACAAGAAACCCGACTACTAACATTTTTTAAAAGACCAGATTACCACAAAAAACTGTGGCACCACATTTCTTAAGTGATTTTTTTTCTTAAAGAAAATCTCAATAGGGGAAACAAATTCCAGCATGTCAACTCTATCTCTTATTATAAAAGCTTGTGGTTTGGAAAGATACCAGTTTTTCAAATTTTACTGCAAAAACATCTCTCTAAACTGAAGCTGTATCTATGTGAAAGGTTGGGACATTTCAGCCCTGGTACAACCAGTATCCAAGGCAAACCCTGGCTTCAGTTCAGAGCATCACTCGTGCTTAGGCTGGTGAACATGAACAGTAAGACCAACTCCTCATTCTAAAGGAGAAATAAATTTAAATCAAGTAGTCCCATCAAGGACAGTTCAGTGAGGAAAACCCCTGGGGACTTTCATATAGAGGTCCTAAAAATAGAGATAATCTCCTAACTGCTCCACAGCAACACCTGCTGATCAGTGAGGATTTCACCCCTTTTCCTTAGTCTCTTCCTGGGACACATGGTTAGCGTGTAGAGGAGGGAGATTATCTTATAAACTTAGTACAAAATGTATACAGATTTCCTAACCTGCAGAATCTCATTCATATTCTACTGACTAACCCTTCACTGAAGAGTTAATCTGCAGCTTTAGCACCCTAAGGAAGAGCACAAGTCATTTCTGGCTGATGCCTGGGAAAACCCTTGTATGGAAAAGAAATGGACAAAATTAGAAATGTGAAAAAGGACGTTTTCACTGAAGGGAAGCCTTTTGGAAAACTCTGGCTAAGATTTAGAGCTTCAGATCTATTACAAACCATTACGAAATAAAAGCAAAAGATAATTGGAAAAGGTCTATTTTCTTCCAGTCTGGGTGGGTTGATAAATTAAAAAAAAAAAAAAAACTTTCCCAAATGTCTGAGCTATCCTTTCAGCCTGTTAAACAAAGCAGGAGAAGCCACATATCCCAAAATAAACTATAAAAATAGATTGCTATTGATTTCATCCCTTCCTAAAACATATTCCTTGAAAGATGTGAAAATAAACCTAATAGAGCAACCGAGATTGTCAGGGATACAGAGTTTGGAATATGTATTTTTAACTTGCACTTAGCATTTCCTATAATTCAATACCTAATCCATAAATTGCCATTAGCATATGATTAGTAATTCAATTTAAAGCCATCTCGCAGAAGAGCCTTTTTCTTAGGACAGTAACTTTGCCAAGTGCATCTTCTATCTACATGTTTGAATAATTTCTGCAGACAAGTAATAGAGACACTAGCTGTATTAGCATAATCAATACACAATTTACCGAGTTACCCAGACAGAACAGAAATAAAACGTGTGTGCCATTATTTCAGTACCTACAAATTACTGTAATTTCTGGAAGTCTCTCTCCACTTTTCTTCTCCCCCCTCCTCCTGGCCACATAAAAACCAGCAGGCCATTCATACTGCCGCCATGTACAGGTAGATATTACATATGATTAGACCGATTAATCACACAGGCAGAAGGCAAATTTAGGAGCCTGTTACTGGAGATGCTGAGCATCCTCTAACTCTATTAAATTCAATGGATTTTGAAGACGTCTCACACTTTGCAGTAACGTGCTGTGGAAATACAGCTCCGTAAGGGTTCAGCTAGGATACAAAACTGAAATTAAGGATGTTACAGAGCAGCATTAAATGCAGGCACACATGTCAATGCACCACCTGCTAAGGCTACACCTTCCTCTGCTTTCTTCTCTCCCCAGGTACCGCGAGTACGTTAAGGCTCAGCCTTTAGACTCTTCTGGCCGACACACACCAGCACGTGCCCTCGTGCCTGGCCACAAATCCCACAACTTTGCAACAATTTCAGGCCATTTTGTAATGTCCTTTAAGGGTAGCTGGCATTCATAAAAGTTCAGAAGTACTCAAAGTATTATTTTTTGGACAGCATCACTCAGTATCAATGCCTATCTATTGCTACTACCCAGAAACTCGATTGCTATTTTGACTCCCAAATGTCCATGTACCCGATGTGTTTAGTGAGAGAAGAGCTGGAAGAAGAAGTGCATTTGCATATTAACACTTCAGATATCTACATTTCAGAACTCTACTGAAAATTAGCTGTGTGTGTAGCCACAAGCACACACAAATCCTGTTAATTGTACAGACGAACATTTGCATTCCTGATTTGGTTTGCGTTGTGCTGTGACATACCCCTTTTCCAATTCCCCCCACCGCCCCCGCATTGTAACAGTATTCTCTTAATACCTGGAAATGATTATTTGCCTTAAAAAATTCCTGTTATATAAAGCATTTTTTTTTTCTTGCATTTGCTTTTTCCAGAAGACAAAGCCCCTCATAGCATTCATATTTTTAATCCTCTCTATAGCCTATCCCTACCCTGAGCTTCCCCCCCTCCGCCCCCATGTCATCCTTGTCGAAAGACTGAATTAGGAGTTACCAATTAGTTTGCAGTGGTTGGAAAATATTATTCTTCTGCTAAAATGAACTATTTTCCTAGGCAGCACATAAACACTAAAATAAATAAATAAATAAATAGGCTTAACTGGAAAGAAATTATTCTTAAGAAATCCTTTGGATATTCTTTGAGCCCTTGATCAGGAGGACGACAGCACCCCAATGTCACAGCCTAAAGCCGCCCGGTTTACATAACATCATGGGCAGAAGACACTTTCCTGCAGCAGAGGGAGAATCCTACAGAAACCCCAAAGCTGGGGATGGGGGGATATCTTTTTCTAGACAGCTGAGGTAGACAACTGATTAACCCTGCTCAGACTGCTAACTGCCTCCCTAAAAACGTACCCTGTAACAAGCTTAGGCCACATCCACACGTACTCGTATTTTTGTTGTTTAAAGTAAACTAGTAACAGTATGATGCATTTTACAAAATACTTTCCTCCGAAGAATCTTAAAGCTTTTTCATAAACCTCAAGCAAATTCCAGACATCCCTAAGATTCTGTTGTGCAATGTAACAGATGATTATGGACCTTGGAGTCAAATTCAGGATCATGGTGAGATTTAGCAAAGTGAGATGGAGGCTCTCTGGTAGGCAAACCTTAGTACTGAGGTGCAGGCTTTCAGCTGTCCTGACTGTCTCGAACTGAGCACTCTGCCTCCAGTTTTGACAAGGTGACTGTGGATGTCCAGTCCCTTTGAGGAAAGACACAAATCAGGAGGCTAAGATAAACTTTAAGCCCAATTACCAAACCCAGTACTTGAAGGAATGCTTTAACAGAAATTCAGTATATTGAAGCTACACGTCACCTAAGCTTTCTTACTCTCTCAAAGAGACATAGCCGCAAATTTCTGCTATTCCTACAGCCCTGTATTTCCAACTGTGCTTAGAAAACAAGACATTCATTAAACTGCCTGCAAAAGCCTAAGCTCCATAAGAGAGAACAATTGGACAGGCCAATGTTACACAACTCTGAAGATGGAAGATCAAAGGAAGGGATATGAGGACCTGCTGTAAAGGTTACTGTAGCTGACCACGACCTCTGAAAGTCAAGCCATTCATTTATGTGCCTAACATGAGGCACTTATTTTGAGGAGCTGGGGCCATGTGACACCATTCTAATGCCAAAAGTAAAACACAGCTTCGTGCTTTGGCTCTATTTCCTACTGACACACATCTATCCAAGTCAAAATACACCTCCTTTCAATTGAGATTATCCCTGATTTAACAGAGATCTATGTTTATTTTGTACCATGGTTTTATAGATCTGGTTTTGATTCCTAAAACTCTCTGCTCTGTTCTTGATCACTTTCCATCAGCTACAACACCACACTGGTCCATATCCACAACAGAGCTTAGAAGCAGTACCTATGTTTTTTATTGTCTGGGCTTTCTCAGTGCCATGCAGATCAGGATTGAAATTAAACCAAAGCCCCACTGCAATTGGCTAGAAAAATAAGTATTGTCCTGTCTTCCCTGGCTTTCATGCAGTCTCATAGGTTTTTCTTGAGAGCTCGCATACCCTTGCTTGGTAGCTACAAGATACTAGCAGAAAACGTGTGGGCTGCGATGCCTCTTCCTTTCCCCCTCTTGCCCACACCCACCGGTTAGATCACTCAGCCAGGATGTGGGTGGCAGATGCTCAACTTTCTTCTCTGTCAGAAGGATTTGTACTCTTCCTAGAAAAGAGCACCTGCCCTCAGACTTGAGGTGCACTCATTCATTGCTGTTGAGCTGCCATACCTCATCTACGACATTCACTGAACAAGAAAGAAGGTGAGTTAGCACAATATGATATCCTTGTGGTCAGGACACCACCTGGGAAGGGAGAAAACTGGACTCCAGTTCCAGTTTCACTGAAATAATTCAACATTAATATTACTATGATAGGCACTTGGCAGACTGGGACCTAGGTCTCCTCCTTCTTTGTTGGTACTCAAACCACTGGAGATATGGGGCTTGTGTGTGAACACTCCTCCCCACACTCTTGTCCAACAAATACTCAGTTGCACTTCTGAAGAGGGGAATGCCACTGACAAAAATAAAAAGGGCCACTCACACTCACAGCACACTACGTTGCTGTGTAATAACTGATGTACTCCCTGCGAGATACCAGATTCAGGCACTCCTAGGCAAAGCACAGAACAGAATCTCATCTCTCACGTCCCAGCTGAGCAAATGATTCCCTCTTTTTGGTATGGGGACAGGAAGAGTGGCACAACTCCTTGGTTCCTCCTATTTTGGGAAAAAAGGAACGACCTGTCCCGTGCCTCCAACAGCAGTATTGGACTAGTGACTGCAGACTAGGAGACATCCTATTGGAGTAAGATACCCATGTCTAGAACAGGGGGAGCTAAGACACACTTCTTCCCTAGTATCTCATGCTGTCTCCTTAGGGTAGCTGCTACTCAACAACATTCGTAAGCCCCTATCCTGCCAATGACTTGTACAAAGAATCCAAGCACCCGGAGCACAATGACTATTTCACGAGGCAGCCAGGCACCGGAATATCCAGTACTGCAGCAGGAAAGCCTTTACAGCTTTCTGACCTTTCTTCATTGATTTACGTTTGTATCTGGCACATCTTCTACCCAACAGATTCACTAGAAATTGCAAAACGAACCTTTTCCTATGCTCAAGCCCTTTCTAAACCACAGAACCCAACCCCTTCCCAGCAGTCGCACGCGCAGACCAGCGGCAATCCGGTTCCTCCTCCCATCTTCGGAGTGAAAATGCTACATCAGGCATGGCTCTTGACATCCTGTTGTCCTGGAACCAGTGAATCAGAAAGTTCCTTCCTTGCAATTGTATTCTTTGGAGGTGGAAAATAATTAACTTCCCCGCCCCCTCCCCCTTCCTACTGCCACTGTCAAAGTTAGAAATTCACTTGACTCTGCCTAGAGAAGAAAACAGCCATCATAACTCAGTGCCAGAGAAAGTTTTGTTGGTCGAAGCACAGCCTCGTCCTCCCAAGGACACTGCCTCACTCCATCACATCATCTGGTCCAGCGACACAGCAGGTATCATGGCTTTGTTTTTAAAGTTCCTTTTGAGAAGTTCACGCGTCAGTCATGGAGCTGAACTTGATAGTCATCAAAAGAAGTGAACAACAGAAAATCAAGCTCCACAAATCAATTATCCGGGAGTTCATCATCCGAAATATATTTTCCTGGCAAAACACAACCTAAGAATAGTGAGGGCATACCGACTTTTGGGGATTGCGTACAAAAGCCATCTATCGTGAAGTGAACCCAAGACATTTAGATTTTAAAATGCCGTAGCTTTTCCACACTCACGTGAAAATACCGAGTGTCTGTCTGACAAACCAGGAGAGAGATTTTGCACTTCCTGCTCCATAGGAAGGGCAAAAGTCCTGCTCCAGGTGATTGTCTTGCATGAGTGAATAAGCTCTCCTAAATGGAGTTTGGGAAGAGGGAGAACACCGATACCCTCATTATCAGCATCCTGGCCGTCTGTCCTTAGGGCATAGATGTGTTCAGCTTCAGCCAAGGGGATGTTTAACTCATGATTGCCATTTCCAAATTTGTAAGAAGACTAGCTGGCTACAGATCCTTTACTTTTAAAGGATCATAATAAGCCCCTACCACTTTAAAAAACAAAGGCAGTGGGGTGGAGGGGTCTCTATACCAACAGATATATAGATGACTTTAAAAAATGCTCAAAGGACTAAAAACTCTAACCATAAAGAGAAAAATTGTACCTAACTGTACCTGCATTTAAAAGTGAAAGTATCAGATTAAACACTCAAAACCCACCTCTCTGGCTTGCTCCCATGATAAAAAAGAGAAACAAACAAAAAACAAACAAACAAGGAAAACACATCCTCCCAAAATCTAAAACTCCATCGAGCACTATTAGTGCAGAATCAATTAGTAACAATCCTACAAACCTTTTGAATACACATTATACAGATCCAATTGTATTCAAAAAAAAAAAAAAAGAAAAGGAAAAAAAAAAGTTGGAGTATAACATACACAGCATCACTGTAGTTAAAGGAAAACCCCAAATGCTCAGCCCTATGCATACTTGAAGAACACGGACAACCTAGACCAAATCACGAAAAAAAAAAAAGGAGGAAAAAAATCTACATTCTTTCCTCAATAATTATGCAGTACAGGGGAGGGAAAAAAAAAAAAGTGTTTGAAACTTACTCTGAAGTCAAAAAAAAAAAAAGCGTGAACACTGTTAACTGGTAATGTAAATACGGGAGGACGACAGTCCTGGTTTAAAAACCTTTCCACTGGATACGGGGGATTTTTTGCAATCTTACAGAAGAACATAAAGCACAGAAGAGCACAAAGCAGATTTTTTGGAAAGCAGGAGGGCTGAATTAAAATGTTAATTATAACATGTTGTAATAAGGATACCCCCAAGATCAGCCCTATATTTTTTGCTATAGCGTAATCCCTAGGCATATGGCTAAGTATTCCTTGATCATTATCCTGGCTAAAACTAAAGCTAGTGAAGTTTAGGGGAGCTGTATATAACAGAATTTCTTTCATCTCTAATAATTGCTAAACTAGCATAATTGCTTCTACTTGAGGTGAAATAGAGCCCAAGTTGTCTAAAACTGAAATTAATACAAAAACAAACCTCGCTACCTCTTTTGGATCTTGCATGTTCTTCTTTTTTTATTTTTTTTTGTCAGAATCCTCTGCCAAGTGTTGCATTATGATTTAGAAGTATTTAAAATCTTCCCTTGTGCTATCGGACATCTGTAAAGAGAACGACTGAGCAACTGAAATGCTTTTCTAGTAACAGCATTGCAAAATGTATTTGAAAACAGACATCTATGTTTTCACAGCACCAAATAAAGGAGGCCCAGTTCTTCGCAGATCTGTCTGCTGTCCCTTCAGAGAAAGACATATATACATCCATACATATATATATATGCCATGGTTCTGATTTAAGTGAAATAGATCAGCTTCCTACCCCTCAGTGGGACTGATTTAGACCTCGAGTAGCTCTACAGGAACTAATGGAAACCTTAAAATACATCTGAGAAAAGATGATAAGAGGTCTGTGTTAAGGTGTATTAACATTTATACTATATTTTAATCAATTAACAACAACAAAAAAGATCACCTCCACCTAGCTTATTTTCAGTGTTTTACACAGGAAAAACAAACAAACACACAAATCCATATGGTCTACATAAAATGATAACAATTCTTCTCGATCCTTTCCTCATTTACAAACACAGAAAAGGAATCTTTATTTTTTCCAAAATGCACGAGTTTCTAAATATTGAAAAATGTGTTGCAGAACAAAGAAATAAGAACTATTAGACCCGCAGTAATTTAGACCGAGTGAATTCGGGAGCAACGTAAAGCCTTTCAAGACATCTCAGATCATGGCGGATAATGTTATCCCACACATTAGATAAGTGCCTCCGCACCGACAACTTCCCTTGCTACCCAAGTTAACAGCAGCTAGGGAAAACAAAATCAAACCTAACCAAACGGGCAACATTTCTAAACCTCTCAATAGGATCTTTGCAACAAGTTTTCACTTTTTTCACTAGCAGCACAACCGGCCGCTGTGGAGATGGTCACTCCTAATAGGACCTGTTCCTAAGCGGATGGTGGTGGTCAATAAAACCCATGCTGGCCCCCAGAATGACTGGGTAGCATTACTGTAATCCTAAAGCTAATCAAGACAGTCAATATCACTATGCATTGCCAAAGTCAATGAAAATTACTAAAGGTTAGTGATGTTTTTGTTGTTACTTTTTTTTTTTTTATATATATATATAAAGGAGCGGGGGCATGCTTTGTCATGTCAAAAGAGAAGACTATAAATAGCCTGCATTATAAGAAGATGCTAATCTTAAATCCTCTTTGTAATTTGCTTTTTCATGTACTCTTTTATGTTCAAAATCTTATTTTTTGCCCTTTTTTGGATGGCCAAATAGAAGCCAGCAACCCACTCATGCATCAAACAGATGTTTTTGCTTTTCAGGCCAAATGGAATCTTATGAATTTTTTGTTCCCTCCCTACAAAATGATGATGCCAAAATAACAGAGCCCCTGAAACTGACCCGTTCAGAAAAAGTTCTTTGGACTGGTAACACTGGAACTTTTAAGACAGGTTCACAGAAATCATGCCAATGCTAATTGCTGTTTTTGTTTATGGTGGATTGATTGTAGTCTAATCAGCAGACAATCTAATGACTTTAGAGTCTAGTCCATGTAATTTAGAAGCTGGTTGGGGTTGGGAATAAGCATTCAAAATGTTTGCTGATATACAGAAACGTAAAGGCTACTGCCTGAAGGGGATCTGAATGTCAAATTCTCTCCAAACTATTGTTGCTATTAAGATTTGTATTTTAATCCGCTGCTGTTTTACCTTCCTCAATACTACACCACACCACCTGCACCTCTGGTATGGGAAACAGCCTTCAGCTTTGAATTTATGATGAGAAAACAAGTCACATTAAGACACAGCTACATTTACTCAGTCCACCAGCACTCCGCATAAATTGAGGCGCAGTTGTAAATTCAGCCCGGATGGACAGAGTACCCAGCTTTGCTTAAAGACAGGGAACAACTTTAAGAGACACTCCGGGCTCGCCAAAATATTTCGAGACACAAGCCTTCTTTAAGCAGAGTATAGATTTGCAAAATAGAGCAGATACTTTTTTCCTTCTCATCTTTCTAGGAACTAACACTCCGTAATTTTATTTCTACAGTCAGATGTGGGATACAAAATTACAGCGAGCAAAAAAGGAAAATACTTTGAAGTAATAACAACATTTTTAAAGGAAAAAAAAAAAATCACTTTCAAAGATCAGTGCTTCTATGAAATCTGTGGGGATGTTCCAGTTTCCTTGGGATGGCTTATCTAACACCTACAGTTTCACTGATTTTTCATGGGTGACTTTAGCATAATGGGTATTACCTGACTTGAGCTTAGAGAAACCTGGGTTTAAAATATAGCAGGGCTACATTTTCATTCAGGTTTGTATAAAGAATAACTCTTTCACTTCACAAGTGACTGTTTTTCTAACTCTGATTCGCTGCAAAGCAGAAAGTTTCTCACCAAAAGCCCTTAGTAAGGGTAAAGGGAAAACTTCACACCCTCCCCAAACTAAAAACCCCATAAACCAAAAGGGGTGGGGGCCCCTAACCTAAGCGTGATCTCTACAAAGCATGCCAAGTCACAGAAAAGGTTTTACCATTCAAATGGCCAAGTTAAACAAGATCCAAGTGAGCTGCTCTTCCTCCCTCCCTCGCTTTCCCATCTCAGGGGGTCTCCAGCATAGCTGTGTTCAGGGAACGCCACTGCCCCTCGGGGAGGTGAATTTAAGGAGCCGTACCCATTGCCTTCCTTCCACACCCTGCATTTGCACGGTGCCTGTTCTGGGGCTCACACACCAGTATCTGACTTACCTTTCCCCACCTGCTTTTCTTCCCCCCCCCGCCAAGTGTATGTGTCTTAGGTGATTTGAATCAGACCAATGATACCTAATAGATTTGCTTTTTTTTTTTTGCTTTTTTTTTTTTCCCCCCCTTCAAAAATTAGCCAAGGAAACATGGTAAATTAATCCGTAAAATGAAATATAGGTCAGGACTGCTGAGTTTGATGCAACTGATCTTTCTTCTGCCTAAAAGAACCTGGCAGTTGAACTTTTATTCCCTCTTCCTAAAGTCGTATATTCAAATTGCAGTTTTTCAGAAAGTTAAATTATTTACTCTCTTTTTCGCTCATTTTTGCCACCGCCATGCGGTATATTTGTAAGAAATGCTGATTTTTACAGAAAGTAATTACTATCTATTTTTCCTTGGATAGATCTTTGTATTATTTCTAAATTGTAGAGGGCTTATCTAGTGCTCGCCATGCCTTTTTTTCTGCGATGTAATCATCAGAAAGAGTTGGGGGATGCTCGGACCACAGTTGGCAACAAACCAAGAGAAAGAACGGAGGGGAGGAAGGGGGAAGAAATAGGAAAGGAAAGAGAAGAACTGTAAACAGAAACCAGGGTAATTCAGCAGAAGAATATTTTCAAAAAATAGAAGGAATTTAGTCATTAGCAAGTTCTGAACACCCACCATTTCAGATGAACATTAGTTTCATGCATTCAATATAAAAAACTCAATTGTCATTTTGTTTTAATGTATTTACCTGCCTTGTATCGCTATTCCCCTAAGATATAAGTTTCAAATTAAGTTATCAAAAGTGACAGACATATCAAAAATATCTCTTATATCTTCCCCCCAGAAAGGGCTGCTAAGTAGATGACAAATTGGAAATGTAATGTGTAACTCCATATTTTATTTAGATGTGAAACAGCACTCATGAGTTTAAATAGCTCATTAACATACATTCAAAGAATAGTTTTTCAGAGAAGCTATTTAAAATACTGTTTATTTTTAAACCGTAGAACTATATTTTGTACCGACTAAATAAGTAATACTTAAGAAATAAGGAATTTAAATAAATCCTACATTAGGGCTGCAGCTGAAATTCTCCTTGCGACATTACTCACAGCTTTTGTTTGTTCACTAAAAATGAAGATGTAGCAACTGATGGCCAGACCCTTATCAATGAATTTAAATGCCACGACTACACAAGCATTTTTGAACTTCTCAGATGAATCACATTACCAGCCCTTCCAGAAATCTTACAATCAGGCTGCTGTCGGAATACTATTAATCCACTCAAAAATGGACACGATTCAAGAAAAATAACACGGGGAAAATGAAAAAGATATTTGAACAAAGGCCACCAAGAATGATAACCTACTCCCCAAAGGTAATTACTGCAGCAATAATTACAGATGATGATTGATTTACTGCCTCTTTTTAGTTGGAAAACAGTAAATAAGGTGCTGTGGAGAAATTTGTAGCATCTCTATCCTGAGCATCAAGCGGTTTCCTTCAGCCACTAGTTTATTGTCAGCACATCCAGGCTACTCCATCTGAATCAGACAATGTTGCTGTTTTCTCATTTTAGGGACTCTGAAGCCACTGGTACGCAAGGGAGGCAAAGCCCATACCTCTACATAAAATGGAAGCGGCATCCCTCGTTTTAATTTAAGCGGGATGTTCAGAGGAAGGAACCCGAAACAAACCTTTCTGTAGCACAACTAGCAAATACCCACGAGTGAAACACGTCCAGCGTCTATAGCAGAACAATTCTCTCTCTCTGCCAGTTAATTCTGCCCGTCCGTCCCTCCGCACTGAGACACTTGGAGGTCTAGGAGCACCCTTCAGACAAAGTTTCCCAGCATCTTTCTGCATATACAGCTAATTGGTCGCTCTCCTACTGGCTCTAAAACTCCTCCGTGCATGTA